>NC_092642.1:3685751-3985751 GCF_039555335.1 Amphiura filiformis | reverse complement strand
CATTTGACATTCATGCCGGGGCACCTTTTAAATAAAAGGCTCTAAAAAGGTTTAGGAAAAAAGTACGGAAACACTTTAATATGCAAATTTTCCTGCTCGCTGGTAGCTCCGCTCGCAACATGACCGTGGGCCATTTAAGGTTTGCAAATCGGGATCCCAAAAATTTGACATGTGTGTAAAGGACGGTGGGGGGAGGGCAAGTGATTTTTGGCAGGCCGAGAAGGGGGCAAGCGATTTTTGGCAGGCCGTTATGAAATTCCCCCCCCCCCCGGCCCACCTGGGGGCTCACAATTTATTGCACCGCCCCTAATCATAATCTTATCATTGCACAGCCCCAATAATATCCATGATATCAATTATCATGGCTTCAAAGTTCAATCAATCATGCTAAATCAAACATACCTGGTTCAGGTTGAAATTTTTATTTCTTCTACATCCTTTTGACCTTTGTGAGCCGGGGTAATGATGTGATAGCACGAACGATGATCGATATTTGTCTTGGTTATAACATCTTCTCTGGTGTGGTTTATAACTATGATAAAGACTGCCGAATTTTGATCGCAAACGTTTGTGATCAATCATGATTAGGCGATCATGCACTAAACATGGCAATTCTTTCCTTCCTTTCTGACTGTTTGCTGCTCAAATTTGTTGTCCAGTTATCCGTGAATGTTAGCCCCTATGATCATTTAATGGAATTATTTTGCCTAGCTATAGCATAGAATTCAAACAAGCATGACAAGTTTTTTCTGCACTTTCCTTCGCGTGGAAGCAGCCATGTTTGACCTCTGTGGGGAAATTCCCGTTTATATTACTTATATTAGTCTCGTTTATATTACTTATGCACGCTAAATGCAATAGGACGTGATCTAAGATCGCACGTAATGGTCTTGGGTACGCGCATGACAAATATTTATACTTTTGGGCTTCAAACTGACTGAAAAATGTCTTTTTTTCTAAATTCTTGCAAATATTGCAAAGGGCAACAATAAAAATGAGGTTTACTATGCATAGGTGAAGTAGAATCGTCATAAGGAAGTACTTTCTGCCTCAGAATAGATCACGTGTCACCGTGGGTCAAGGACGAATAATAAACATGGCCACGGACATGGCATGCACGTAAAGTCACAATTAGCTGGCTGGATTTTCACAAAAATTGCACTCAAAATATACAATAAAAATAGACTATTTCACCACAAAATGGAATATCTCAACTGCAGGCACTCTGGGGAAAAACAATGTGAGTATAAATATCAGAATTATCCCAGAAACCGACGTTTGTCACGAAACATCTAGACTGTAGATTTACGAGAAACTGATTTCTCGCTTTTTTACATGTGTCTCACTGTGTTTATATCACTTGCAAACTTCGGTATCAACCAAAATATACACGGAGAGTGACTTGAATGAAATTCGGTTGTAATCTGCATAATGTTTGCAAGAATTTCCGACGGTCAAACCAAAATTTTGAGCATGCCGTTGTGAAAAATGATTCTTAATGTGAGAACACGTGTAAAATCGTCAGAAAACAGTGAAATGGGAAGACAAATTCAAATGTAACAGAACAATGGAAAACTCTCAGCTGCTAAAACCATACTGAAATTTTGTGTGTATGTATGTATAACAAATGTCCAACAGCGATTGTTTCTGACATTTCTCTTTATTGAAAAATGTGCAAAATACTGATTTTTCACTAATTTGCCCCAAAAATCTTACCAGATGTAAAAGTTAGTAAAAAAAGAGTATACATGGCATGAACTGACCCATGGCAGTTATCACACATGATAATGGGTGTAGGTCATCTTTACTTTTCGACAGGGGCTACCCTGACCAACGTCGCTACCCCAGCCCTTAACGTTGGGTACAATTATACCCAACATTCTGACAGTTAAAGATGACGAAATTGTAAATTGGTACTATAATTATTACAAATTTTTAACATATTTTAATAGAACAGATTAACAAATGACCTTAGAAACTAAGGTCTAACTTCTCTGGAATATCCTCCTTGTTTGTACCATATTTTTACCTATTTTCTTTCTGTCTCACTTTCACTTATTTCCTTTTAGTATTTTTGTGCACTTTTAGGTCCTGGCATTTGCAGCCATTTGCCAAACATGTATCAATAAATATAATCTGCCCTTTCAGTCCTTTTGGCATAAGTTGTATGTTTAAATAATAAATGCAACATCTACAAAAACACTGTCATTCTATAATATCAAAATGCTTGACGTCGTTGTAACAACTTATTTAAAAGCTTCAAAGATACGATGTTTTCACTAGTAGTTTACAGTAAAAACAAAAGAGTGCACTAACTCAATGAATTGGAACAACCGCTTCGAATCACATACAGTATAAATATTAAGCTGTACAAAGCCCCTAGTATAACTGATTTTAAAATATTGTTGTCTTACATTATAAATGAAATTACAAAACAACTTGAACAACTGATATAAGAGGCCTCCGATTGGTTAATAAACATTGTATGATTTTGATATTTTAACAGTGGTAAGCAAACTTGTATTTGAAAGAAATTAAACTTAACTAACATGTAGAGAAACGGCTTCAGGCTGCCTAAACCTGTACGTAGAAAGCAATGAGTTACATTTATGTGGACGCAGTTATTACAGAAATGTGTTACTTTAACACGACAATGTTTATTGACCGCCGACCATCGACAATGTTGGGCAAACGTTGTCCTGCTATCTGGGTTTGTCCTAGAGCAGACTCTATAGATAAAATGTTTTATATTTTGATTCTTTTTATGTATAAATCAAGAAATAGTAAATAAATGAATTGCATCGCGGGATATATAATTGTATATACATTGTGTGGAGCCCCAACAGAGCAGTTCCTCTGGCATGTCTGGGGTGAACCAAACCTGGTTATCAAATTTCCTCTTTAAAAAGTTATGGGGCACAAAAGGTCTAGTCGATTTTGCTGCTTGTGTATGGATCAAAAGTAAAAATTGCTCCAATTTTCGTAACAGTTCAAGTTTCATTCAGAAAAAGAACAGTTGGCACTATTTACGATGTCTATAGTTAGCATGTTACCTAGCAAAGAGTTAACAGATATCTAGGATTCCATAGGATTCAATGGTATTTGTATTTATTTATTTATTTATTTATTTATTTATCATCTGTATTTTGAACTTCAGATCGCAGATAGAAAAACTATTCTTTTCCTGAATCCCTTGAACTTGAGGAACAGTTTGCAAAATCTGGGCAATTTTAATTTGTCACCAATGTACAACATGCAAATTGACTTTGGACCTGTTCAGAATCACAACTTGGTAACTATCTGTTACATGTTTGCGATCCTTAGGCCCAGACTTATAAGCAAGTTGGCATGCCTTTTAGTGAATTCTAAGCATGTTTATTTTCCCTGTATGATCATGTAGTATTCTTACAGTTTGGCAGACAAAATCTGCTAAATCTGCTAATCTCCGACAACTTAGGAACAACTGGGTCGTTGTAAGGAAAGGTTATTCATAATCGAGTAAACATACACGTTACCATCCATACGTAAGGCATGCTACACGACCAATTGATTGGCCAAACATGCCTAAGTGACAAGTCATTCTACAGACAAGTGTAAGCTCATACTTAGGGCGTAGTTTACAGACAAGAAGAGATCAAACATCTTATGTACTCAAATATTCGAAACAGGACACGTGTCTATGGATCAACAGGTGGTAGATTGCTAAACGAAATGTTCATACCCAGGAGCGGCGCAAAAGCAATGGAAGCAATTTACATTCAGAAAGCATTTCTGCTGAGTAGTGAAAAAGTCTAGTCAGGTTAAAGCCATATTATAACATTTGCTGAGGAGAATGCCCTCAAAAAATGTTAAATTCTGGTTTTTACACGATTGTAATGTACTTTAGTCAATAAAGATACTCTGCAAAAATCAAGACTTTAGGTGCTGTAGTTTTGTCAAAATCCGAGATTTTGAATAAAACGATGGAACCGGCGTTTTATTATTACGATGGAAATATTACTCGAACACGTATGCACAGTACGTATACGGCTATGAAATGAATTTTCTATGCTTTACCTCACTTGTTCGGCTCGAAATTAAAAGGGGACATATCTGACAGTAAAAGCTAACATTTTATGGAAAATAAATACTAATCTATTTTTACAGAAATGTTATAATATGGCTTTAACCAGTCTCCACAACCCCAATCAACGTTGATACTCTTATTTTACTCACACACGCCGTGTCTACCCATTGCTGTGCAGAAAACAGAGGAGGTTAAACGACAACTATTTTGAATATGAAAGTTAATGGCATTTTAGTATTCCTAGGATTACGCGATGTTATATCTAATTTATTATTTAAAAACATTTCTCTTGGCATCCAAAAAAGTTGTTGAAGCCAAGTTAATTTTTTAAGGTGAGAGAAGGTGAGTAGAATATAATTTTACCTTTGATTTTTTTTCTCAAAGTAGTACTTTGAACACAATACATACTACCGTTAAGGGTATAACTTTAGTATGCAGGGTAATTTAAGAAGAGTTTTACCGGTCTATATTTACAACTTGTACTCTACATGCATAATTATTAGAAATAAATTATCATTGGAAAGAAACAATTTCACGATAAAGGACATCAATTGATTTATTTAAAACCCTTCAAACATGACATCAAAATCATTATCTCTCAGATGCTGGCATATTCTCTCAGGCATAGTCTAAATAGTGTTAATAGTCTCGTTGGGTAGGGTGGCTTCCCATGCACCTGAATGACGTATTATTCTAACCGATTTCTTTGTAATCCTTAAAGTAACCAGTACAAATATTTTGTTGTTCCCAAAATATTGTCCCATGGGTGAGGGAAAGGTCATTAAACTTGACATGGGGTCAAATTTCAAACTTCATCAAATTGTTGAAAATATTACTAATGTATTACCCTGGTTTCAGAAAATACCAGTTTTACCTATCTATGTACCGTTCTCAAGTTATTACTAAAAAGGTCTAAGCGTTGACCTCTAAATGGTCAAAATGTTAAACTTGCTCCGATTTAGACTGATATTATTGATATTTTAATGAATGGTGTCAAAATCTTTGTTTTGATAAATGATCTTAAATTATGCTAGTTAGCTTAATATGTGGGATATTTAAATTCCTATGAACACATCAAAACATGTCAAGTGTAATGGGTTTCTGTGGTCATTGACCTATTTTGATGCAACATATAGGTTATAAAACATCATACATATTGCTAACTAGCATTGTTTAAGATCATAATTCAAGACGAAGATTTTGACACCATTTTCATTAAAATCGGAGCAATATTAAAATTTTGACCCTTAGAGGTCAATGTTTGACCTTTGACCTTTTGGTAATACCTCAAGAACGGTGCATCCTAGATAGGTAAAATAATACATTTTCCGAATTCTTATGACCATAGGAATTCATTAGTAATCACTATGAGACATTATTTCTCTGAAAATTCGTGACCAGTTTAAAAATCAGTGACAAATCTGTGTTGGATCACAGATTTTTCACGGATTTTTGTCTCCTAGTGAATGTTTTCGACACAATTTTAGGAAGTTGGAATTTGACCGTATGTAAAGCTTTTAAAATGACATTTTCCCCACCCATGGGACAATATTTTGTCTTGGGAACAACAAAATGTGTGTACTAGGGACTTTAAGGAGGTTAGAAAAATGCATCATTTAGGGAAGCCACCCTATCAACCCCACAAAAACTACATACTTTGCCTTCCAATGTACATGGACATAATGTGTACAATTTTAACTAAATAGAAAGGCTGCAGGTACTCAATATTTGTCTTGTGTGCATTATTAGATACATTGTCAATTGCATTTTCTTATAGCAGATCTTCTCACAATTTCAACACTACGGTGACGCTATATCGGCTGAACAGTTTTATCTTTGCCATGTATATCTCAGTTTAATGGAATATGTGACATGTTCACATAAGTACAATGTTTTTATAATGTCAGCATTAAAAACATAGAGCCATCGTTGCCTAGACTTTTGAAAACCTGAATAAACCAATTTCAATAAGGCTATTTCCATTTCGTACTATTTATCCAGTGCAGTTTTATAAAGTAATAATTAGCACGATTTACGAACCTTGAACATAATTCTGTAAAGCAAATGTATTTAAGTAAATTTTGATTGTCGGTCCTAACCCCAGGTAAGGTGCTGGGGCCAAAAAAATTATTACTAAAATGAGCGCAAAGGATGTATCTACTATTAGCTTAAGTAGATTGGGCGTAAAGACGCGCATTTGTTTTATGACGGATGAAAAACCACAGGGGACTCCCCATTGTAGTTCTAGGATTATACAGGAAGGGAGATAATAATTACTTGAATGATATAAATATTAATGTAATTATGTTAAACATGTTTGTCTTATATTTAATAACCAATACTAATGAATGCTGTTACTTTATAATTAGCATTTTGACTTGGAAATGCCAAAAGAAATGAAATACGATGTTTTTACACTGTCTGCATATTATGTAGATATCAACAACGTTAACAGATAATTGAATACATGAATACAAAAGCCACCTAAGTCCATGCGAAGTTATTTTGAGAGAAAAACCCGTGTATCATTTTAATTCCTTCAGTTAGATTTACCTGGTCAATATGGTAAGTTTTACGTGCAAATGAGTGGATTAACCTGTATTAGGTATGACGATTAGCATTTCAGGGACTTCGTGGGGTTCATTTTAAATTTTGGACTTAGGTGGTTCTTTGAATCATATACAAAGACAACAATGTTAGAATGAGATTACCACTAGTAAGATAATACAAAATAAAGCACACAGGTATGTATAATGTTGATAAGCATTCTGCCATGTAATATAAACCACACACTTTCCTTTATTAAACCCATTTTTTGTTCAAAAGTCATTCTCTAGCAATGAATGTGTTACAAGTGGACTTTTATACATACTGGATTTCAATCAATGTGTTACAAGACTCAAATCATGGAATTGGGTGATTCTTTCATACATGCTATTTTTCACATGCCCAATAGACACAGAGAATGAATTTGAGTTGTTCTTTCATGCATATGACAGGCCTATGTATAGCAACAATTTCCCATGCTTAACTCAATTTGGCCAACGTATGGACTTAGGTGGCTTTTGTATTCATATATTCAATTTCAGAATAAAGTCACTTTAACAACAACACTTCATCTTGTTGAATTTGTATGGTACTTTACCTGCTCAGGCAAAGGACGTGCCGCTGGTGCATGTAAGAAACGGGCCACATCAAAATAATCATCAACACACCTAAATAAATTTCAAATCCAAGGATTGCCCAAAAGCCTATTCTAAGACGTCCTTTAATTTGATGTTTTGGGACACTAATGGGTCATATCTAGCTGCATTATGCATGTCATTTGCCAAACTAGATAAATAAATAGATATAATGCTTTGTCTTTTGTTTCTTTTATATAGCATATTGTTTTATTTTATTTTAGTTAGTAGTTTACAGTAAAAACAAAAGAGTGCGCCAACTCAATGAATTGGAACAACCCTGACGTATCACATACAGTACAAACAAACTGTACAAAGCCCCTATTGTGACTGATTAATGTTGATGCATCACACTTTATTCATATGATACAAAACTACTTGCGAATATAAATGAGCAGGAACAGACGCAAGAGGCCTCAGACTTGGTAATAAACATGGCATTAAAGAGTGATTATTCATTTCAAAGAAATGCCGAGTAAACATTGTGTTCCTAAATGTTATACATAACCAATTATACGTAATGTGAACATTCACAGATACAGCTTTTAGAACACTTTGAAAATAGTAACACTATAAAGCTGTTACTTGTGTTACAAGTGTCTTGTTTATAGCACACGTAATGTATTTTATTTTTTTTACATACAATTATACAAGAATGTTGTAAAACCTTCGATGTTAAGCTAGGTGGTTCAAAAACATTTGTATCAGGCATCTCCAATACAAATTACAGACAAAGGATTCAATTCGTATGAATGCTATCATCAACAATGTAATCCAGTGATTAAAGATCTTAATGATGGTGTTCATTTATGCTTTCTTGCGATTTAAAGAAGACTACATAATAGTTGTGGCTGTATTATTTCAATTATTATTATTAATTAACCATCATTTTACTTATCCATTTTACACAAACTACGAAGACGATGGTTGTTTTAACACCATAATTTTCTAATAAACGTCATATTATCCGTTATATTTGTTACCATGTACATAGTACACTCATTTCCACGTAATGTCCCACATAATGTGAGCGCGCCTTCGCAAAATTGGAAAATTCTGGCTGTGTACTAAAGTACAGGCATTGATTTTCGCTACTAATTTCTATGAACATGGGATTTTCACCGGATTACTAAAACTTGAAAAGAAATGACTACTTTAACCTAACTATGTTGTATATGCAATGTAGATATCTCTTGTTGGAATAATTTTACAAAATCAAAATGAAAAAGCAAATGACGATTGTTTTTACGATTTCAAATCATTAGGAAATCATTGAAAGCACCGGGGTTTTACTCCTAATACCTTTAAAGCTGCGACCAGTTTACTTCCACGACAATGATGTATCAATGTCTTGCATGTCTTGTCCCCCTTCCAGCATATGCCAATACCCATATTGCAGTTGAATTGAGGCATTGCTATTTTGGAAAGTCAATATTTGCATCTCAACCTATCTGCGAACTTTAATGTGACAGTTTGTTGCTAAATGTGACCCACAATTTAAGATATCTTATGCATGGAAGTGCTCTAAGTTAGAGGCGCAAAGGGTGGAAAATGTAACGGATGTTCTTTTGCACGTTTTGTGGAACAAATTTTACTCTAAGGGTCAGCCCGCGTAACACATTTAATGCGCATGGCTGCTGTAACAGATAAATGTCTCCTTCTGAGTCAGGCCAAGAGCGTGTGAGTTTATTTTAATCACTCTATAAATGTTCATTAATATTCCGTCAATGTTATCTAACAGTTCATTTCATTTGTAACAAATGAAGACACAAATGACGATTGTTTTTACGATTTCAAATTTAGAAAACATAGCTTCATGTGGATGTTGACCATGCTTTGCACAGCCATGATTGTTTTCGAGAAAAGCAAATAACAAGAAGAGGCAACAATTACCGAATTCTCGAGACATTTCGAATTCAATTACAGCAACTGCAGTGAGGTTTTCCTATGCTGACACATTTACAGCCTGTCTCAAAAAAAGTTGTGCAAGTGAAAATCGCCCTCTTTGGCAATTAGAAAATACCGTTGTGACATAATTCTTACATCAACGTCACGGCCGCAGTCTTAGCTCTCAAATGCCGTTTAGTCTGTTCAATTTGCTTGTTCCAATTTCGAGATATGTTATTTAACAACGAAAGGGTAAAATCACAATTGTGCCACTTTTACTAGGGAAGAGAGCTGTACATGTAAATCAATGATAGCTGATTTTGATGCGTCTAATGCACTCCCCCCTTTCGGGGCGCATGCATTAGACACATCAACATCAGCACGCGTGTATTATTTTGTCTAATATCTTTCCCAACAAGTAATACGCATTCATTAACCTATAACATGTACAAGTGCGCAATACTTGTTTTGTCTTTTAACATGTCTGAAGTGACTAAGAGAACAGTATTTACCATGATAAAATCATTGACATGCACATGCAGAATAGCATAATGTGAAATCCATTTACAGTAGAATGTGAAATATTTATTTATCTTTTAATCTCTTTTAAGGGGAAAAAGAAAATCATCATTCCTGCATCATAATGAAACAGAAAAAACAGTCAAAAAAGTTTTGTATTGTGTAATTGATGCTTTCTTTTAATTTCACGAAGAAACTCTTGATAAACTTGATGCTTTCACCGTTACATGTAAAGCCCTATCCCCTAGTAAAAGTGGCACAATTGTGATTTTGCCCTTTTGTCTTTAACTAAACATATCTCGAGATTAAAACAAGCAAATTGAACACAACAAACGGCATTTGAGAGCTAAGACTACACCCTTGACGTTAATGTAAGCATTATATCACAAAGGTATTTTCTAATTGTCAGAGAGGGCGCTTTTCACTTGCACAATTTTTTTTTGAGACAGGCTGTACTTAAACTGAGAAGGCAAGACCCCGATGATGTCAATGGCGCTGTGGGTATTTTCAGTTGAAGTTAATACCGATATACAGACAATTATTGGGACATGTAACGCGCGACATATCCACTCAAACGGATGCTTCAAGCTATCTTTTTAATGTAGAAGACAAAATGGATACAGGAAGCTCGAATGAAAACCTGCGAGGGCCATGGTATGGATCAGCAATATATACGATTATGACACGATGTCACGTCACTAATGACAGAGTAATCCTCATTTAAATAAAACTTTGACAGGCACGAATGGTTGTGGAATGGTGGCAACAAGGCTGCCATTTCAAATTTTATAGGGTCTAAACATTGAGAAAATATAGGGAATCGACTCAAGTTCACAGGGGTGAGAGGCCAGTGTATGGAATATATCAGTGCCCGCCCGCTATATCAAAGACTCGCTATGTATATAGAATAAGATTAGTTAGGGTTGGGGTTACGACTACGTTAAGGGTACTGATTAGGATAAGGGTAATGGTATTAGAGTAAGGGTAATGGTAAGGGTGAGGGTAGGCATAAGATTAGGGTCATTGACTTGTCTGTCACAATCTAATAACTTAACTTGTAATACACATATATCGTCTTCGTTGATACATCATTGCAGATTTTCACCGGATTTTACTTAAACTTGAAATGAAATGACTACTTTAACCTAATTTCTATGTTGTATTTACAATATAGATATCTCTTGTTGGAATAACTTTACAAAAGCAAAATGAAAAAGCAAATGACGATTGTTTTTACGATTTCAAGTTTAGAAAAAATCATTGAAAGCACCGGGGTTTTACTCTTAATACCTTTAAAGCTGCGACCATTGTACTCCCACGACAATGATGTATCAACCTGTGCGGTGCAATAACCGCTCTAGTTATCTTCCTAATATATTGTAGTTGAATTGAGGTATTGCTATTTTGGAAAGTCAATATTTGCATCTCTTAACACATATGTTGAGCTTCAACCTATCGGCGAACATTTAATGTGACAGTTTGTTGCTAAATGTTGCCCACAATTTAAGATATCCTATGCATGGAAGTGCTTTAAGTTGGAGGTGCGAAGGGTGGAAAGCGTAACGGATGTTCTTTTGCACGTTTTGTGGAACAAATTTTACTCTAAGGGTCAGCCCGCTAACACATTTAATGCGCATGGCTGCTGTAACAGATAAATCTCTCCTTCGGAGTCAGGCCAAGCGTATGTGAGTTTATTCTAATCACATTATAATAAATTTTCCTTCAATGTTATCTGACAGTATTTCCTTTACAACCAATAAAGGCAAAAATGACGATTGTTTTTACGATTTCAAATTTAGAAAACATTGTTTCAATTCTACATGTGGATGGCGATCATGCTTTGCACAGCCGTGATTGTTTTCGAGAAAAGCAAATAACAAGAAGAGGCAACAATTACCGAATTCTCGAGACATTTCGAATTCAATTACAGCAACTTGCAGTGAGGTTTTCCTATGCTGACACATTTACTTAAACTGAGAAGGCAAGAACCCAATGCTGTAAATGGCACTATAGGTATTTTCAGTTGAAGTTAATACCGATATGCAGACAATTATTGGGACATGTAACGCGCCACTTATCCTCTCAAACGGATGCTTCAAGCTATCTTTTTTAATGTAGAAGAAACATAAATAGAGGAAGCTCGAATAAAACCCTGCGAGGGCCATGGTTTGGATCAGCAATATATACGATAACGACACGATTTCACGTCACTCATGACAGAGTTATCCTCATTTAAATAAAATTTTAATAGGTACGAATGGTTGTGGCATGGTGGCAAGATGGCTGCCATTTCAATTGTTATATTGTCTACACATTGCGGAAAAACAGAAAGACGAGTAACCGGAGGAAAATCTGCGCGAACCTCTGTATAGACCGGTAAGGAAGCATGGCCTCATCAGGTAATATAGGGAATCGACTCAAGATCGCAGGGGTGAGAGTATGCCAGTATATGCAATATATCAGTGTCCGCCCCGCTATGTCGAAGACTCGCTATGTAGAATAAGAATGGATAGTTAGGGTTATGACTACGTTAAGGGTACGGATTAGGTATTAGGGTAAGGGTAATGGTAATGGTGAGGGTAGGCGTAAGATTCTGGTCACTGACATGTCTGTCACAATCTAATAACTAATCTTTTAATACACATATATGTCGTCTTCTTTGATAGTTTGATACATCATTGCAGTTGATTGAAAGAAGAAAATATGAACTCGATACACGAATATTTCAAAGTTAAATAAGTTAAAATGGCAATATGTCGATTCGAATAGTTAAAAGAAAACGATGGTATAATACAATCTTTTAATATCAGTTGTTGACTGTATCTCAACTCATTAATTTCAATATTAGATTGACGTACTTGACATTATACACACCCCTACCCCCCCCCCCCTCACTCCATCACACACAGAAATCGAATTATGCGCTAATATCGATATACCGGGGTGTGTTTAAAGACGACAGACGATCGTTTATGCACTCGGTGAGAATAATTCAATAAAAGAGCCGTTAACAGTTTTAACTGTGACAAATTGGTTATCCCCACTTCACAGGAATACACAATGTATACCACCTTACAGCAACATAATGTGCATCGAGTGCTCTGGACTCTTTAAAGGTCGATACCTTGAGCAACCACAAACACAGTAGAGACATGTTCTACTTTCGATGGTCATCTCTAGCAAATCTTATTTACATGAGGTAATGTGTTGTGAATGAAGAAATAAACTCCTCAATGTTTATGTCCCATAACACGCACATCAAACAAGAGGAATTGCAATAGATATCGTGTAAATTGGCTTTAAAGCCAGTGGCAACATTATGTTAATATACCTTCATAGCTTGCTTCCATATTCTTTCAGAAGAAAAGATACCCATAATTGCCTAGGGCAATAATTGGCAAGGTGATTAAGGGTGCCAGTTTATATACATCAATACGGGTCAAAAGCATAAATTAGGGTTTATAAATTCAAGTTTTAACACACTGAACATCTTGTTAAAAAATTACGGTGTGAAAATTGCTTATTAATTGTAAGGGTTTTTTATGTTTGAATCCAAGTTGAGTCCTTACATAATTGTATTCATTGGTATTGTGAAATTGTAATTTTAATTTCATCATTTGGAATTGTGTACTTTACGTTTATATTGATTTCTGAGTTACAATGAGGAAGTCCTCTGTCGTTATGCTCTCTCTTTTTATTGTAATTCTTATGGTGATGGAATGGAAAAATTTGGCTTTTGTTCAGATCTTAAACACAATAAATATATTTGCAATATATTTGACTTATTCGCTATCCAGCTGCTCGCTATCGATGAATAACAATGTTTATACATGTATGTCAGTAAACAATTTCCATTAATATGATTGAAACTTTTCTTAATATACGGTAAATAATTAGTCTTATAAGCTGACGGTAAAATTGTTCAAATTCACTTTGAGTCAAAGCATCAAGTTCACTGACCTGAATGAGTAGTATATACCTGTCACGACTGAAAGAAACGTATATAGGAAGTTATTATGGGGAACTCCTCAGTGTTAGCTTAGCGCGACTTGTTGACTATCAAAACACGAAAGTGTGATTCTTAATACGCCTGAGTAAAGGGCATCACTAGGACTAGGAAACAATCAGATTGTGTAAGTGGTTCTTGAGGATATTAAGAAGTGGAAATTAAATAACCGATTACATAAGTGGTGAAGCAAGTTGCTATTATGGCTGTGCCAAGCAGTAGGTACCATAACAATGATGCAAATCAACCAGATACAACTAGAAATATTCTATGATTAAGTTGATGATGTTAGCACTTGGTTGCAATGGATCAGGTATAAATGTCTACTTTGACAACCATTCTTGGGCATACTGTTTCTTAAATCAAGTTAAATTGAACACATTTGTGATAATATATACGTTGCTTTGTTAATTGTGTTTAGTGGGCATTGCCCAAGATGATCGATATTACAAGGCTTAAGACTATTATGTAACACGGAGTGATTGACACGTCCTCATCACCAAAGTAAGAACAACATAGTTTACGTCCTTCCTAATGCAATGCAGCATAATGACATTTTCAGAGGTAATTCTTTCTGTGTCAGTTCTGACACAACTGTTAACTTTTCGCGTCTACTTCTTGCCCAACCTGTTGAAATAGTATAGTGCAATCTACATCCTTGTATTAACCGGGTTTCCGAGCTGCCGGAGTAGTACTGTTTTGCTATCTCTTAGTCTTTTGAAACTTGAAATAAGGTCACTGACACAAAACAATAAAAACCAAAATAACCTATTACATCCTATTATACCTCCAAAGCCTCTACACATAAAATGTGAATTATGCGACGTCAGATCTGACACGTACCATCTACAGGTTGGTACCGGCAAATGGGATCTCATGGTAATTTGGATAATGAATGTACCAATCAGAAATTTGTGATTACCTTGGGTTTAAATTCAGTACAATCTTTTAGAGATGGAATATTTGCATAACAGGTAATGAACACACTGAAAGAGGTTGAGCACCGTATGATGTAAACAATGTAATATTGCTAACAACCATGACAACGCCAAACTAAATAAGACAGTAAGTAAAGAGGAGAGAATGGTACTTGAAAGAGAAATAAACAAAGTGGAGGATGCTCATCCAAAAAACAACAGTTGTGAAGATGTTAAGAAGGTTAAAAACTATTAGGAGGAATGGGCTTAAGGCAGTATAAAGATATGATGTTTTACAAACCACCCCTGTTCCCTGCAGATGTGATGAACTGCTATAGGAGGAATATTTCAGCAAGCACCCAGTTCCCAGTTTTAGGCAAGCGGGTAAAGCCGTATTTATGTTTAATCTATATATTGACCATTTGCACAACAATATCGCTTTCTCACTTTTTATAAAATGAAAGGTCGTTACAACTTGTCACTGCTATAACACTATGGCTAAAGCGAACCATAGACGTCCTTACGTTCTTACGTCGCAACTTATGCCTGCCTCTAGCAGGCTTGAATTGAGCCTATATACAGAGCTATACTTCAACTCTCGATTTTTTATGCTGATTTAAAAAAAATATTTACAGAAGAACCAGGTCACAATCACTCTTAGTGAGCCACGTAATCCTCCCAATTCTACACTGGTCCAAGAAGCTAAGGCCAAAAAAAAATGTTTGTTTGTCCATAGAGGCTTATGAAACAGTTGGGTCGGTAGGTCGGATTTTTTTTTAAAATTTTTTTTTACAGATATTGCACTTGAAACTGACAATAAATAAGTCAAAACACAAAGCACTTTACTGGTTTAACTCTTGAGATAGTTCTGTATGTTATACTGTTCATTTTCTTTACATTTTCTTTCTTTAAATTTATACTAACCACTGTTTTATACGATGTCCCATCGATGCCAAAAAAAAAAAAATCAAAAAAAAAAAAAAAAAAAAAAAAAAAAAAATTAAAAAAAAAAAAAAAAAAGACACGGTCGGGACCAGGGTACACGGTCGGTCGGACGTGGACAAAGAAACTATTTTTTTTGGCCTAAGCATACATTACCGAGTCACTTCTGTCTCAGATTTGCTAATAAGTTGCAAAAATATAACAGTAGGCCTACTTACGTAGATCCATAGTAGAATACATTTCTTATAATTATGTTGGTTAATATTACAATAAATATATTAATCATCATAATGGTTAACTAAAGATTTTTTGTTCGACTTTTAATCGAAATGTAATGTTACGTTTGCGTTTTGTTAGCCGTCAATTTCCGATGTCTTCGGAACAAATGGATTGCTGTAATGAAAGTTTATCCATATCTAAACCATTATTCCCAAAATACGCAATGCATGCTACTAGACAATTTGAATGGCCCAAAATGCAAAGTGAGTCACTTGAGTAAGACATTCTAAAGACAAGTGTAAGCTCATACCTGAGGTGTAGCTTACAGAGAAGAAGGGATCAAACATCCTATGCACTCACTGTCTAGTTTAGTTCAACAAATAGTCGAAACAGAATACGTGTCTGTGTATTACATGGTTGATGTTGCATGAGGTACCCATTACCCAGGTACAACACAAAAGTCATGGAAGCAATTTTTATTTTAAAAGCCTTTATGCTTGATAGGAATAGTGTAAATGGTAGTTAATCAGTCTCCACTACCCCAATCAACGTCAATGTCGTCATTTTGCTCACGCATGTCTTATGTACCCTAACATGATTTTGTAGATAATTGAAGAGTAGGGGAAGTGAATATTTTGAATACTAACGATAACGACATTTTAGTATGTCGAAAGATTACTTGAATCTGATCATATAGATGCTTCATCTAATTTGCTATTTGAAAACAGTGCTCTTGGAATCTAATAACAACAGAGTTGCCATAGCCTTGTTAACGTTAAGTGAGTGCAATACAATTTTAACCTTCCATTGTTTCAAGATCTACAATGCTAGACAAAATAGGTTGGAATGAAAAATAAAATGTGCACCTTGTAATGGCCATATTTTCGTTATTTTTAGAGTGATGAAATGGCGGTTTCTTCAGTGTCAAGTCTAAACATTGCCCTCACCCCCAATACCTCTCTCTGCCCCACCAATCAATGTTGGGTACTACTGAGCGGAACTGAACAAAATGTCAGGATTCAACATTGATTGGGGGGACGGGGTTCATTTGCAATACCGTGCTAATTTAAATCCAACCCTTTTGTCCAGGGTTGTAGATAATTTGAACACAATACCAGCTACCGTTAAAGGGGATACGTTGTCATGCAGTAATGCAGGGGTAATTTTTGGCTGGTAAATTTTTACATATTCAACTCTATTTCTATCTATCAGAAATTGATTTTCATTGGAAATAAAGAATTTTGCATGAAAGAAAATCCACTTCTGATGGATGTTCAGAAAAATACAGTTGAACAGGTAAAAAGCGACCTACACAATATTTGCTTATTGTTATAAAACTCAAGGGTAAACTTGAATAATTTAATGTGTATATTATTAGCTATATTGCATTTATTTAGCTAATCTTGACACACTTTCAACAATTACTCTGACACTATAGAATACAAGGTTTCATCATTTCCATGTTGTCTCAAATTGTCTCTAATGTTCCCACAAAGCTAAATCCATGTCGAAATATAGGCATGGGCGCTTTAATACATGGATGTAGCTGTCGGCAGTAGTCATATACCTGGGTTAGCAGTTCAGCTTGAAGGGAAAAGGATACAAACAGGACCCCAAACTATCCCCAGATATGCCGTAACACAACACACAAACTTTGCGGAGTAGGTACTCTCTTTGATTCTACCTCATTGGGTTTTTTATTTTACTTGCTGTACCTCAACTCATCAATTTCAATATCAGGTTGATGTACTTAAAGTTACACGCACAAACAAATCTATTTGTGCGGTAGCTATTATGTCAAGGTAGTATTTAAAGTGGACTGTTAAGTGGTATGTAATTATATCTGGGTTGATCAGGAAACAGTGAAGATTTTATGGAGTTAAATCAATGGAATAGGCGGTACAGTAAATTTAGATTGGAATAGTGCAAAACATTTTCGCAGTCACCTTTTGAATAATTGCCTTTTGTATTCAGACCAGCATGGTTTCTCTCCGGGTAAATCGTGCACCACTGCCCTGAGTGAGGCTGTCTGCGAATGGAATAAGATCCTGGACCGTCGCACAAGCCCGACTCCGCGAGTTGATTTAATTTCTGTTGACTACAGTCGTGCTTTTGATTCCATCTCTCATGCAGTTCTTTTAGAAAAACTCCACCGCACGTATGGTTTTAGAGGTCCACTTTTGAACTGGATCTCTTCTTTTATTTTAAACCGCAAGCAAAGAATTGTTTTTCGTGGCCATATGTCTGATTTTGTTCCGGTTTTATCTGGTGTGCCCCAGGGATCAGTCTTGGGGCCACTTCTTTTTAACATTTACACCAATGATCTTCATCTGCATTTAAATTCCAAAGTTAATCAATATGCTGATGATAGTTTTATTTCCCGCACAATTAACAATGATTCTGATGTTGCTATTCTCCAAAATGATTTGAATACACTCGATTGGTGGTCGGAAAACAATGCTCTTCAGTTAAATCCTCTGAAATGTCAAGTTATGTGTATTTGCCGTCGCAGAAAGAAACCTTCACCAGTTTATTATGTTTCAAATACCCAGCTTTCAGAAGCTTCTAGTTTACGTCTCCTTGGGGTTCAGGTATCTTCTGACCTCTCTTGGAATGAACATGTGTCCAATGTTACAAAAAAGTGCAATAGACTCATAGGCTTCCTCAGGACTGTTGTTGGTAAACAAAATCAAAACATACTGCTCACACTTTATCGTTCTCTTGTTTTACCGGTCATAGATTTTTGTTCACCAGTTTGGTTTGTTTATCGTAAAAATCACATTAATAATTTGGAACTTATCCAAAGGAGGGCATCAAGATTTATTTTGGGTCAGAGAAGGGGATCAATCTTACAGGGAGCGTCTTCAACAACTCAATCTTATGGATCTTAATAACAGGAGGAAATATTTATCTATTTGTTTTGCTTGCCAGTGTATTTCAAATTCAAATTCTTATGTCTTTCATTCCAGCAACTGGACTGTAAACATTCGCCATCTTGACAATTTGCTTTTTAACAATCACATCACCCCAAAAACCGATAGTTTTAAGTATACCATCAGTGTCAATTTTCCCCGTCTTTGGAATGCACTTCCAGTGTCCATCAGGGATCAGTTTATTTTGTATAAAAATATGAGGCCATTCAAAAGCCACCTTAAAACACATTTTATTGAAATGACTATGCAAGAGCTGGAGCTGGACTCCTAAATTTTATGTTATTGTTGATGAAATATGTGTAATGTGTAATATGTAACTTATTCTAAATGTGCAATATTTAATACTTAATATTTATGTTTTGAGTTCACTTGTCTCAGTGGGTTGGAGGGTCACACCCCTTGGGTGATAGTGTTCACGCTCCTGGCTCCTCCTGGCTAGCCTACCGGGACAATCTTTTATAATTTTTATTTTATGACATGCTTTGTATGTGTATTTTTGATGTATTTTAGCCAGTTGTGTAAATAAATAAATAAAATAAATAAAACACTTCACCGAAAAGCGTGGTATAATAAACACTGTCGATGTTAATTGCTGACTGTACCTAAACTCATCAATTACAATATCATTATCAGGTTAAGTACTTGAAAATAACCCACAAATAAATCAATTTATGCGCTAGATTATATTGGGTAGTTTTTAAAGACGAAAACAGAGGCATGTAATTGTATCTAAACTCCTCAACAAAAGTTTGGAAAGTTTTTTCAAGCATCTGTATCTCCAACTATTTGTGACATATTTATATCGTGTTGCATATCAATGGGTAGCTACAATACTCCCCTTTACAATGACACCCCATTTGAAACAATAACATTTTTCACGGCTGAGTACGCGCCTTGTGAATGTAGTGGGGTCTTAAACAGAATTTGCCAAATTGAGCATTATTCTGTGCAGCAAGCTGCAATCCATATCTTCACAATCTGGGACCTAATGCAATCCTCCAAGATGACACCGCTCGCCCCATAGAGCCACGGTAGTCAACGACTACCTACATAATATGGGAGTAGGGCCAAAATGGCCTGAAATCAGGCCAGACCCGGGGGCGAGACCTTAACCCGATTGAACACTTGTAAGACCAACTTGATCGTGCTGTACGTGCCAGAGAAGCCCATATGCAACCACATTGATTGACCTGCGAAGAATCCTTATTGAAGAATGGAATGCCATGCCACAGTAACATGTAACCAGGTCGGTGAGCAGCATGAGGAGAAGATGCATGACTATTGTGGCTGCCTGTGGTTTTTCCACCCGCTATTGAGGTTAGTGACTAGCGTTGTTTGAGCACAGAATAATTTTGGCAATTTGGCAAATTCTGTTTGACACTCCACTACATTCACAAGGCGTGTACTCAGCCGTGAAAAATGTTATTGTTTCAAATGGGGTGTCATTGTAAAGGGGAGTATTGTAGCTATCTATTGATATGCAACACGATATGAATATGTCACAAATAATTTGAGATACAGATGCTTGAAAAAACTTTCCAAACTTTTGTTGAGGAGTTTAGGTGAAGATTTTATGAGGACAAAATCAATGGAATGAGAGAATACAGTTGTAATTGTTCCGGTTACAAATTTTGTATCCCACGACCAAATTTTCCACACAATTTCTTGTTGCATACCACCTTAGACTATTCTGAGAGCAACATAAATTGCATCGAGTGCTTTGGACTCGTGTGTAAAATGGATACCTTGAGCAAACTCACAAATAATAGTGAATTGCTCTACTTTTGATGGTCTTTGCTAGCAAATCTCATTTAAGGTAATGTAATGTGATTGGAGAGTACGTGTTGTTACACCCCCTAATTTTCACTTATAAACGTCAGCTGGTACTAATGTATAGCTATGGGTCTCCTCTATCCAGTGATATTAAACAATAAACATTCACCACATAATGTCACTATGACGTCATAATGTGATGGCGCCCATTTAAATTTGGGAAATTCTGGCTATGTACAAAGGTATAGGCAAATTGA
Organism: Amphiura filiformis; assembly: GCF_039555335.1. Taxonomy (NCBI): domain Eukaryota; kingdom Metazoa; phylum Echinodermata; class Ophiuroidea; order Amphilepidida; family Amphiuridae; genus Amphiura; species Amphiura filiformis. The sequence continues at coordinate 3,965,050 of NC_092642.1, read as the reverse complement.
TTTTCGGCTAAAAATGCTACCTAACTAACAAGTGAAAAGTCAGTAGCTCTTGGAAAATTTTAACAAGAGCGAAATAAAAATCATTGGGACCTCACCAACTCCGCTCTAAGGTCATCTTTGATGGCGGTCCTACTGGGGTAACTTTTATCACTAAAATGAGCGTAAAGGACGGATCTACGATTAGATCAGGTAGTTTGGGCGTAAACGTGTGCATTTTTATGACGGATAAAAATCTTAGTGGGGGTGTGGTACAGCCCCACCCCTTCGTAGTTCTAGGGTTAATGATTAATGATTGGTCTTACTCTGAATATGCTCTGATTATTTGAATATTAATTAGAAGCCTAGTCAAATTAACCTAATCGCAATTAATAGTTCTCGTAAATGTGGGTCAGCCGAAGAAATTCATTGAGAAACTGATCTTGAAAGCAGAGAGTTATCATGTTTATTGTGTTTCATAAAGTACGTACTTCAGAGCTTCAAGCTATTTATTTAGTAGTCAACCGGGAGTGACCGACACGTTAGCTGAGGCCCTGCATTGAAAATGAATTATATTTTCCAACTTATTTTATAACACTTTCTTTTACTATATAAAATTATATTGAATAATGCAATAATTATTTTTTTTTTATTATGATTTATCTTCGATCTCAGGTCCATTGCATGCCCGACTTGTAAAAATATTTGATTTGATTTGATTTGTTCGGGTTTTGACAACCCTGGATAACCCAAGAAAGCCTATTGATATTGAAGCTTATTTCCATTGGGGTCCATTTGAACACCGGGACGGGTTGGGAACAGTCAGGGGTTAACACCCTAATCTTTTCGAAACTGGCTGCGAGATACATGTACAGGTATGGCTCTCTGTACACGGGACCGACGGCTTAACGTCCCCTCCGAAGGACGGAGTACTTTCATGATTCATTTACCCAATTCTAAATGAACCATGGGGAGAGCGGAAGTTGCCAATTAATTTCAGACTTTTTTTCCAAGTCAATATCCCAGCAAATCGCCACCGCCGGGAATCGAACCCGGGACCTCATGCACTAAAGGCAAGTACCCTAACCATTGCGCCACGCTCTCCATAATTCAGGGCAATCTCCAACCCAAACCTTTTAACCCAGGTTTCGAGCTGCCGGATGGGAAAGCTACTACGTCCTGATTTTTTCTAGCCCTTAGGCTTTAGCGATTTGGGGGAACTGGGACGGTAGAAAAATAATAATAAACAAAATAATATAAACAATAAAATATGTTTCTACACAGAACCATGATAACTCATTTCGATAAAACTTCTCCAGGCTGTGACACATATTTTAATATGTATCGATATTTACAAATATCCCATACAATATGAATTATGCACTGATATATCTGACACGTATCATCTACTGGTTGGTATGGGAAATGGAATCAAGTCGTAATTTGGAAAATGAATGTGGCAATCACAAAGTCATGACTACCCTGGGTATAAACCCGATAAATTATATACAAGAATATTTAAAGACAGGTTGTTGTGCCAATGTCTTTACTGTTTAAGACCATGCGCCGAACTTTTTCCTCAGTTTATCAATTCGCTCCCGGTATCTGAATGTAATTGGACATTTTAACATGTTGAAAACAATAATAGCGAGCATATTCAATATCATGTACATGACATGTATACCTATGGGATTCCTCTATCCTGTGATACGAAAGTATAAAGTACAATCATTCCCACATAATGTCACTATGACGTCATAATGTGAGCGCGCCTTCGCAAAATTGGACATTTATGGCTGTACATGCAATGATTTTCGCTACTACTTTCTACGAACATGCGATTTTCACCAGCTGTTACTCAAACTTGAAAAGAAATGACTACTTAAAGCTAACTATCTTGTATATCATCATCATCAGTCGGCTGCGGAGCAGGCGACTACAAGCTTTCTCCAACTATTGCGATCTTGGGCAAGCGAAACAATTTTGTTTGGCTGCAACATCCCTTCAGTATCTCCCAGGAGGTGCTGGACATACTGTAAGTACAGTGTGCGCGGCCGTCCCGGTTTCCTCTTCCCATGTGGTGGTATATAAAGGGCATATTCTTTCACAGGCTCGTCGTCTTCAAGACGCAGTATATGGCCGAGAAATTTGAGTTGATGAATCTTGACTCTGGCAACCAGTGGAGTGGTGTTGGTCAGATTGTAGATGGTTTCATTTGGAATCCGATCCACACGCTTGATGTTTAACATGACTCTGTAGCAAGATGTTGCAAAGGCATTGATTTTGTTTTCCATGTCCTTGACTCACACCCGTACAGAAAGACAGTAACACAGGTTGTCTCAAACAGCCTGATTTTTGTTTCGATTGGCAGGGATGGGCTTCTCCAAAGGCGTTCCAGTTTCCAGAAAGCTGCCCAGGCTAGTTCTTTTCTTCTTTTTAGGTCTCCAGCACTAGAGCCCATCTTGGAACCCAAGTACTTAAAGTCTGTGACATGGTTGATGGTACTACCATAAACTTCAAGTGCTGGTTGGGCGTTACAGTTTGCAGTCATATATTCTGTCTTAGGTGCGCTGATGACAAGGCCTAGATCTGCTGCTGCAGTTGCAGTCCTAGTAAGCTGCGACTGGGCCCGGGATGTGGAAGATTCCAACAGGGCAATATCATCAGCAAAATCCAGGTCATTCAGCATCCTAGCAGGATACCTGCTTGACCGACGTGGGTAGGTAACAATTCCAGCGTCAATTCCAGAAGTTGATTTCTTCAGAAGGTAATCTACCAGGATAATGAACAGGAATGGTGCTAACACATCACCATGAAGCACTCCAGTTGTTACTTGGAAAGGCTCTGAGATACTTCCATCTACCATAACGGCACTATTGGAGTCCTTGTAGAGCACCTGGATGGCATTTACCACAACATTTGGTATTCCATAATGCCGCAGCACTGAAAACATGACGGACCTGTTGATGGAGTCGAAGGCTTTTTTGAAGTCCACAAAAGTGACGGTCAAGGGAAGTTGGTACTCCTTGAAGCCTTCCATGATCCTCCTCAAAATGTGTATTTGCTGAGCATCTAAAGCCAGCCTGGTTGCTTCTCAGTAGAGGATCAACGTGAGGTCGGATCCTGTTCAAAAGGATCTTGTTGTACACTTTTGCGGCAATGGACATAAACGAAATACCACGGTAGTTTGTCATGAGAGAGAGGTCGCCTTTCTTTGGTAGAGGAATGATGACATTTGTGACCCATTGACGTGGCGGTGTCAGCGTTGAGAATACTTCCATGCAGAATTTGAGAATCATATCAATCATGCTATCCCNTCCTCCCTGAAGTGCTTCAGCAGTTATAGCACAGTCCAATGCTGCTGCCTTGTTGGTCCTCATGGCTGCTATTGCTTTGACTACTTCTTCACGAGTTGGGGGGCTCAGTGATGATAGGAAGATCTTCAACAGCTGGTGCAGGAAGTTCTGAAGCTGCTGTGCCACTGTCGTTGTTAAGGAGTGAGCTAAAATATTCCTAATAATTTTACAGAAGCAAAATGAAAAAGCAAATGACGAGTGTTTTTACGATTTCAAATTTAGAAAATCATTGAAAGCACCGGGGTTTTACTCCTAATACTTTTAAAGCATTTTACTTCCACGACTATGATGTATCAACCTGTGCGGTGCAATAACCGCTCTAGTTATCTTCCTAATATAAATCTCTTGTCCCCTTCCATCATATGCCAATACCCATATTGCAGTTGAATTGAGGTATTACTATTTTGGAAAGTCAATATTTGCATCTCTTGTTGAGCTTCAATCTATCGGCGAACATTTATGCAACAGTTTATTGTTGCTAAATGTGACACACAATTAAGAAATCTTATGCATGGAAGTGCTTTAAGTTGAAAGCGCGAAGGGTGGAAAGCGTAACGGATGTTCTCTTGCACGTTTTGTGGAACAAATTTTACTCTAAGGGTCAGCCAGCGTAACACATTTAATGTGCATGGCTGCTGTAACAGATAAATCTCTCAGGCCAAGACTATGTGAGTTTATTTTAATCACACTATAAATGTTCATTAATATTTCCTTCAATGTTATCTAACAGTTCATTTCCTTTGTAACAAATGAAGACACAAATGACGATTGTTTTTACGATTTCAAATTCAGAAAACATAGCTTCAATTCTACATGTGGATGGTGATCATGCTTTGCACAGCCGTGATTGTTTTCGAGAAAAGCAAATAACAAGAAGAGGCAACAATTACCGAATTCTCGAGACATTTCGAATTCAATTACAGCAACTGCAGTGAGGTTTTCCTATGCTGACACAATTACTTAAACTGAGAAGGCAAGATGCTGTAAATGGCGCTATGGGTATTTTCAGTTGAAGTTAATACCGATATACAGACAATTATTGGGACATGTAACGCGCGACTTATCCACTCAATGTAGAATAAAACATCAATACAGGAAGCTCGAATGAAACCCTGCGAGGGCCATGGGTTGGATCAGCAATATATACGATAACGACACGGTTTCACGTCACTCATGACAGAGTTATCCTCATTTAAATAAAATTTTAATAGGTACGAATGGTTGTGGAATTGTGGCATGCTGGCAACATGGCTGCCATTTCAATTGTTATTGTCTACATATTGAGGAAAACAGAAAGACGAGTAACCGGAAGAAAATCTGCGCGAAGTATAGACCGGTAAGGAAGTATATGGCCTCATCAGGTAATATAGGGAATCGACTCAAGATCACAGGGGTGAGAGGCCAGTGTATGGAATGTATCAGTGTCCGCCCCGCTATGTCGAAGACTCGCTATGTAGAATAAGAATAGATAGTTAGGATTAGGGTTACGGCTACGTTAAGGGTACGGTATTAGGGTAAGGGTAATGGTAAGGGTGAGGGTAGGCGTAGGATTCGGGTCACTGACTTGTCTGTGTAATAACTTAACTTGTAATACACATAATAATGTCGTCTTCTTTGATACATCATTGCAGTTGATTGAAAGAAGAAATATGAACTTCATATACGAATATATCAATGTTAAATAAGTTAAAATGGTAATATGTCGATTGGAATTGTTAAAAACGCTTCCATCTTTCAAACAAAACCGTGGTATACTACGCTCTTTTGATGTCAGTTGTTGACTGTACCTCATTTAATTAATTTCAATATTAGATTGACGTACTTGACATTACACACACACCACACCCCCTCACTCCATCACACACAGAAATCGAATTATGCGCATAATATCCCTGGGTGTGTTTAAAGACGACAGAAGATCGTTTATGCACTCGGTGTGAATAAATCAATAAAAGAGCCGTTAACAGTTTTAACTGTGACAAATTGGTTATTCTCACTTCACAGGAATACACAGTGTATACCACCTTACAGCAACATAATGTGCATCGAGTGCTCTGGACTCCTGTGTAAGTTAGATACCTTGAGCAACCACAAACACAGTAGAGAACTGTTCTACTCTCGATGGTCATCTCTAGTAAATCTTATTTACATGAGGTAATGTCTTGTGAATGAAGAAATAAACTCCTCAATGTTTATTTCCCGTAAAACGCACATCAAGCAAGAGGAAATGCATTAGAAATTATCTCGTGTAAATTGGCTTTAAAGCCAATGGCAAGATTATGTTAATACACCTTCATAGCGTGCTTCCATATTCTTTCAGAAGAAAAGATACTCATCATTGTCTAGGGCAATAATTGGCAAGGTGTTTATGGGTGCCAGTTATATACATCAATACGGGTCAAAATTAGGGTTTATAAATTCAAGTTTTAACACACTGGACATCTTGTTAAAAAATTACGGTGTGAAAATTGCTTCTTAATTGTAAGGGTTATTTTATGTTTGAATCCAAGTTATGGACTCGTTGCAATTTGTCCTTACATAATAGTATTCATTAGTATTGTGAAATTGTAATTTTAATTTCATCATTTGGAATTGTGTACTTTACGTTTATATTGATTTCTGAGTTACAATGAGGAAGTCCTCTGTCGTTATGCTCTCTCTTTTTATTGTAATTCTTATGGTGAAGTAATGGAAAAATGTGGCTTTTGTTCAGATCTTAAACACAATAAATATATTTGCGATATATGTGACTTATTTGATATCCAGCTGCTCGCTATCGATGAATAACAATGTTTATACATGTATGTCAGTAAACAATTTCCATTAATATGATTGAAACTTTTCAAATTGTTCAAATTCACTTTGAGTCAAAGCATCAAGTTCACTGACACATCAGCTCACTTTGTTCAAGTTTGAATTATCAGCTTCGTAATATATCCCGTGTTAGACGCTTCTTGGATGTTGACACATGCCACCTTGTTGTTAGAAGTCTTATACTGTCTCGCATTGACTATGGAAGTGGGCTCCTTCTGGGTAGTAATACATCTGACATTCAAAGGTTGCAAAGAATCCAGAACTGGGCATCCAAACTCATTTGCCGCAGAACAAAACAGGACCATGCTACGCCTTGTTTACAAGAATTACACTGGCTTCGGATCAGAGAGAGGATCATTTTAAGATCATGATGATTATTTTCAAATGCCTTAATGGATCAGTCCCCTTTTATATGACTGATCTGCTCTCTCTGTATTGTCCAGCCAGAGCTGGCCTCAGATCCGCCTCTGATACCACACGTCTTTCTGAGATCAACAGTGTCAAATTGCTGAAAACTGCTACAAACAGGTCTTTTGTTCATTCAGCACCACATATTTGGAACAATCTGCCCACTACCATCAGGGAATCAAATACATTGTCTGGTTTCAAAAAGGGTCTAAAAACTTACTTATTTGCTGCTTATGAATAGTTTGTTCCACAGTGGTCATAATTTTTATGTTCTTTGTATTTAATTAATCTGGTTTCATCTTTTGCCATGTTATTTTGTCATTTTTGTCATATGCGCTGCGCTCTTTTTGTATGTAGCGCAATATAAATGCTTCAAATGTATGTATGTATGTATGTATGAATGAGTAGTACCTGTCACGACTGAAAAGAAACGTATCTGAGGAAGCTATTATGGGGAACTCCTCAGTGTTAGCTTAGCGCGACTTGTTGACTATCAAAACACGAAAGTGTGATTCTTAATACGCCTGAGTAAAGGGCATCACTAGGACTAGGAAACAATCATATTGTGTAAGTGGTTCTTGAGGATATTAAGAAGCGGAAATTAAATAACCGATTAAATAGGTCGGTGAAGCAAGTTGCTATTATGGCTGTGCCAAGCAGTAGGTAACATAACAATGATGCAGATCAAACAGATTATCCTGGATAAATGGATCAGATATAAATGACTATTTTGGGCATACTGTTTCATAAATCAAGTTAAATTGAACACATTTGTAATAATACGTTGTTTTGTTAATTGTGTTTAGTGGGCATTGCCCAAGATAATCGATATTACAAGGCTTAAGGCTATTATGTAAAAGTATCAAATTATTTCTTTAGTTGATGGAGTGATTGACACGTCCTCATCACCAAAGTAAGAACAACATAGTTGACGTCCTTCCTAATGCAATGCAGCAAAATGACATTTTCAGGGGTAATTTTAGTATACTTTCTTTCTGTGTCAGTGGGGTACAACGCACTACGCACTTCTGACACAACTGTTATCTTTTCACGTCTACTTCTTGCCCAACCTGTTGAAATAGTCAATCAAAAGGTTCTTATTTCTGATCCAATAAATTGCACTTACTGTGTACTTTCGATAACCACTCGGTTATCTTTATCAACACTGAATGAAGACTGCTACTGTGAACTGGTCATCCAATCACCTATTGATTTCTTGGTGATTGACTTGTTGACTGTGTTGCCAGTTGATTTTTTTCCTGTTGGATGTTTTGATGGATTTTTCACAGGATGTAGCAGTTCATCAAAAATGTGAGAAAGCTGATATTGACCTTCATCTCTGTTCATGGTGGCGCCCCTTCTCTTCCTGATCTCTATAGCCTCCTTGACCCAACGTTTGTATCTGTCTTGCTCCGTGCCTATGACCTCTGCCTCCCCCCAACCGATGACATGGTTCCTCTCTGCAACATGATCTGTGATGGCCGATTTATGGATGGTTGTAAGCGATTCTTTCCTGCTTGCTCTGGTGACTGTTTTTCCAAGTTCTTTTTCTGCTTCCGCGCGGTGCTCATCTAGTCGAGTACCAAATTTCCTTCCCGTCTCTCCCACATATGAGAGATCGCAGTTCAAGCAAGGAATGTTGTATATGGCTTGAGTTGTATTAAGCGGATCGCGTTTATCCAGAGATGAAGGTCAATATCAGCTTTCTCACATTTTTGATGAACTGCTACATCCTGTGAAAAATCCATCAAAACATCCAACAGGAAAAAAATCAACTGGCAACACAGTCAACAAGTCAATCACCAAGAAATCAATAGGTGATTGGATGACCAGTTCACAGTAGCAGTCTTCATTCAGTGTTGATAAAGATAACCGAGTGGTTATCGAAACGTACACAGTAAGTGCAATTTATTGGATCAGAAATAAGAACCTTTTGATTTACTTTACTCTACCGATCCTGATGAATTTGTTCAACCTGTTGAAATAGTATAGTGCAATCTACACCCTTTAATCGGGTTTCCGAACTGCCGGAGTAGTACTGTTTTGCTATCTCTTAGTCTTTTGAAACTTGAAATAATGTCACTGGCACAAAAACAATAAAAACCAAAATAACCTATTACATCCTATTATACCTTCATACCTCATTTGGATCAAATTGCTCCAAAGGTTCTACACATAAAATGTGAATTATGCGACGTCAGATCTGACACGTACCATCTACAGGTTGGTACCGGCAAATGGGATCTCATGGTAATTTGGATAATGAATGTGCCAATCAGAAATTTGTGATTACCTTGGGTTTAAGTTCAGTACAATCTTTTAGAGTTGGAATATTTGCACAACGGGTAATGAACACACTGAAAGAGGTTGAGCACCGTATGATGTAAACAATGTAATATTGCTAACAACCATGACAACGCCAAACTAAATAAGACAGTAAGTAAAGAGGAGAGGATGGTACTTGAAAGAGAAATAAACAAAATGGAGGATGCTCATCCAAAAAACAACAGTTGTGAAGATGTTAAGAAGGTTAAAAAACTATTAGGAGGAAGGGGCTTAATGCAGCGAAGAATAAAGATATGGTGCTTTACAAACCACTCCTGTTCTCTGCAGATGTGATGAACTGCTATCGGAGGAATATTTCAGCAAGCACCCAGTTCCCAGTTTTAGGCAAGCGGGTATAGCCGAATTTATGTTTAAACTATGACCATTTGCACAACAATATTGCTTTCTCACTGTTAATAAAATGAAAGGTCGTTACACCTTGTCACTGCTATGACACTATGGCTAAAGCGAACCATAGGCGTCCTTACGTTCTTACGTCGCAACATAGGCCTGCCTCTAGCAGGCTTGAATTGAGCCTATATACAGAGCTATACGTCAACTCTCGATTTTTTATGCTGATTTAAAAAAAAATATTTACAGAAGAACCAGGTCACAATAACTTGTAAAAAACTCTTAGTGAGCTACGTAATCCTCCCAATTCTACACTGGTCCAAGAAGCCTAGCATACATTACCGAGTCACTTCTGTCTCAGATTTGCTAATAAGTTGCAAAAATATAGCAGTACTTACGTAGATCCATAGTAGAATACATTTTCTTATAATTATGTTAATATTACAATAAATATATTAATCATCATAATGGTTTTATGTTCGACTTTTAATCGAAATGTAATATGTTACTTTTGCGTTTTATTAGCCGTCAATTTCCGATGTCTTCAGAACAAATGGATTGCTGTAATGAAAGTTTATCCATATCTAAACCATTATTCCCAAAATACGCAACGCATGCTACTAGACAATTTGAATGGCCCAAAATTCAAAGTGAGTCGCTTGAGTGAGACATTCTAAAGACAAGTGTAAGCTCATACCTGAGGTGTAGCTTACAGAGAGGAAGGGATCAAACATCCTATGCACTCACTGTCTAGTTTAGTTCAACAAATAGCCGAAACAGAATACGTGTCTGTGTATTACATGGTTGATGTTGCATGAGGTACCCATTACCCAGGTGCAACACAAAAGTCATGGAAGCAATTTTTATTTTAAAAGCCTTTATGCTAGATAGGAATAGTCTAAATGGTAGTTAATCAGTCTCCACTACCCCAATCAACGTCAATGTCGTCATTTTACACACGCAGGTCTTTTGTACCCTAGCACCATCCTATCAAACATCCTATGCACTCACTGTCTAGTTTAGGTCAACAAATAGCCGAAACAGAATACGTGTCTGTGTATTACATGGTTGATGTTGCATGAGGTACCCATTACCCAGGTGCAACACAAAAAGTCATGGAAGCAATTTTTATTTTAAAAGCCTTTATGCTAGATAGGAATAGTCTAAATGGTAGTTAATCAGTCTCCACTACCCCAATCAACGTCAATGTCGTCATTTTACACACGCAGGTCTTTTGTACCCTAGCATGATTTTGTAGAGAATTGACTAGTAGGGGAAGGGAATATTTTGAATACTAACGATAACGACACTTTAGTATGTCGAAAGATTACTTGAATCTGATCATATAGATGCTTCATCTAATTTACTATTTGAAAACATTGGTCTTGGAATCTAATAACAACAGAGTTGTCATAGCCTTGTTAACGTTAAATGGGTGCAATACAATTTTAACCTTCCATTTTTTCATGATCTAGATAATTTGAACACAATACCAACTACCGTTGAAAGGGATAATTTTGTCATGCCGTGTTGCAAGGGTAATTTTTTGCTGGTCAATTTTTACATATTCAACTCTATTTCTATCTATCAGAAATTGATTTTCGTTGGAAATAAAGAATTTTGCATGAAAGAAAATCCACTTCTGATGGATGTTCAGAAAGATGCAGTTGAACAGGTAAAAAGCGACCTACACAATATTTGCTTATTGTTTTAAAACTCAAGGGTAAACTTGAATTATTCAATGTGTATATTATTAGCTATATTGCATTAATTTAGCTAATCTTGACACACTTTCAACAATTACTCTGACACTATAGAATACAAGCTTTGATCATTTCCATGTTGTCTCAAATTGTCTCTAATGTTCCCACAAAGCCAAATCCATGTCGAAATATAGGCATGGGCGCTTTAATACATGGATGTAGCTGTCATCAATAGTCATATACCTGGGTTAGCAGTTCAGCTTGAAGGGAAAAGGATACAAACAGGACCCCAAACTATCCCCAGATATGCCGTAACACAACACACAAACTTTGCGGAGTAGGTACTCTTTGATTCTACCTCATTGTTTTTTTTTATTTTACTTGCTGTACCTGAACTCATCAATTTCAATATCAGGTTGATGGACTTAAAGTTACACGCACAAACAAATCTATTTGTGCGGTAGCTATTATGTCAAGGTAGTATTAAGTGGACTGTTAAGAGGTATGTAATTATATCTGGGTTGATATATATCAGGAAACAGTGAAGATTTTATGGAACTAAATCAATGGAATATACGGTACAGTAAATTTAGACTAGAATAGTGCAAAACACTTCAACGAAAAGCGTGGTATAATAAACACTGTCGATGTTAATTGCTGACTGTACCTCAACTCATCAATTTCAATATCATTATCAGGTTAAGTACTTGAAAATAACCCACAAATAAATCAATTTATAACAACATTTATTTTCATTTTAGACTTTTTATAGTCTATATTTTCTTCATTTCAGCTTAATTTAGCAGTTGTCATGGTTGTGTGCAAATTCCTATTACTATTAGATACGTTGTAATAAAACATGATTTTAAACATTTTGTATATTACTTTTCTCTGAGGGCTTGCAGCCAAATTGATATTTTATTTTCCTTGGTATGGGTTTGTGGCTAGTAGTCAGGTAATGATGATGATATGATGATGATGATGACGGCGACGACGACGACGACGACGACGACGACGACGACGACGACGACGACGAAGATGATGATGATAATGATGACGATGATGATGATGATGATGATGATGATGATGGATAATACAACTGATGTCAGATGATTATTAGAGTCGTGATGGTGACGATGATGGCAGTGATGAGGGATTTAATTTAGTATGAAATTCTCACCCCCCCTCCCGCACCCACCAGTCAATGTTGTTTTGATACTGAGACAGGAACGGACAATTGGTCTAGTATTGGCTCCAACATTGCTTTGGGGGGGGTTGTAAGCAATATGAAACATTAATGTTTGCCACTCATGTTACTTGCAATGTTTAAACAAAGAGCACGTTTCTATATGGTATCAGTCACAGTATATGTTTTTGCTTAACACGTGTGCTATGACCCAAAAAATACATCATCTCCAAATACACAGTTCAGTGACCTCGAGGCCTCCATTCAACAAGAAAGTTAACCTGTTGTTATAGAAGGACATGCATTTATACCCAATACACTCAGAGGTCAATTTATGAGTGCACAAACATTATAGGGTCAACAAACTGTGTCTTTATAATCCGAACAACATGTGACATATTTACAGCAAGGGCCCGTGCCAAGGCCAAATCGACTTTTACAATGTTTATTGAAGAGATAAGATATGCATAATCTCAGTTTGCGAGTAGATAAGAGGTCAAATTTTTCCATGTTAAAAATAGAATTACATGCTAGGCATGTTTGTTCCTCTTTTTCGTTTGTGTATTAATCATCATCATCATCATCATCATCATCATCATCATCATCATCGTCATCGTCATCATTATCATCTTTGATTTGATTTGATTTGTTCATCATCATCATCATCATCATCATCATCATCATCATCATCATCGTCGTCGTCGTCATCGTCATCATTATCATCATCATCATCATCGTCGTCGTCGTCGTCGTCGTCATCATCATCATCATATCATCATCATTACCTGACTACTAGCCACAAACCCATACCAAGGAAGATAAAATATCAATTTTGCTGCAAGCCCTCAGAGAAAAGTAATATACAAATGTTTAAAATCATGTTTTATTACAACGTATCTAATAGTAATAGGAATTTGCACACAACCATGATAACTGCTAAATTAAGCTGAAATGAAGAAAATATAGACTATAAAAAAGTCTAAAATGAAAATAAATGTTGTTTTATGCGCTAGATATATATCGGGTAGTTTTTAAAGACGAAACCAGCCCGATTAGAGGCATGTAATTGTATCTAGGTGAAGATTTTATGAGGACAAAATCAATGGAATGAGAGATTACAGTCAGTCAAGATTAATAGGAAAATTTCCACGGGAAAATTTTCTGGACACGTGACACCCATGGGCGCAGACATATTAGCATTATGGAATGTGACCCCGAGCACAGCGGGTCGTCTGCCAATGTATTTGAATAGGAAGAATTTCTTCTTGGATGCAAAATAAGTCACTTGTCGGAACAATGTTATAACAAGAGTTTCCGGAGATAAATATTTTTTTCCGTAGGTAAATATTTTTTAAATTACGTTTTGATGATATTGTGAAGAAATTAAGATTGCGTACTTTTCAATAATTTTGCAATGCACGAATTTCTATCGAAACTGCGGCCAAAAATACTATTCCAATTCTAAATAACTTAAATAGCGAGGTCACCACTGGGGGTCAGGGATCAGGCTCGAGGTTACACTCACATTGATACGCATTGGTCACGTGTCCAGAAAATTTTCCCGTGAAAATTTACCTATTAATCTTGACTGACAGTTGTAATTGTTTCGGTTACAAATTTTGTATTCCACGACCAACTTTTCCACACAATTTTCTGTTGTTGCATACCAGCTTAGACTATTCTGAGAGCAACATAAATTGCATCGAGTGCTTTGGACTCGTGTGTAAAATGGATATCTTGAGCAAACTCACAAATAATAGTGAATTATTTCACTACTAAACTAATTTTCACTTATAAACGTCAGCTGGTACTAATGTATAGCTATGGGTCTCCTCTATCCAGTGATATTAAACAATAAATATTCACCACATAATGCCAATATGACGTCATAATGTGAGGGCGCCCATTCAAATTTGGGAAATTCTGGCTATGTACAACAGTATAGGCAAAATTGATTTTTGGCTAAAAATGCTACCTAACTAACAATTGAAAAGTCAGTAGCTCTTGGAATAATTTCACAAGAGCGAAATGAAAATCATTGGGACCTCACCAACTCCGCTCTAAGGTCATCTTTGATGGCGGTCCTACCCCGGCTAAGCTGCTAGGGTAAATTTTATCACTAAAATGAGCGTAAAGGACGGATCTACGATTAGATCAGGTAGTTTGGGCGTAAACGCGTGCATTTTTTATGACGGATAAAAATCTTAGTGGGGGTGGTACAGCCCCCCCCCCTTCGTAGTTCTAGGGTTAATGATTAATGATTGGTCTTACTCTGATCATGCTCTGATTATTTGAATATTAATTAGAAGTCTAGTAAAATCAACCTAATCCCCGCAATTAATAGTTCTCGTAAATGTGGGTCAGCCGAAGAAATTCATTGAGAAACTGATCTTGAAAGCAGAGAGTTATCATGTTTATTATGTTTCATAAAGTACGTACTTCAGAGCTTCAAGCTATTTATTTAGTAGTCAACGGGAGTGACCGACACGTTAGCTGAGGACCTGCATTGAAAATTAATTATATTTTCCAACTTATTTCATAACACTTTCTTTTACTAAAATTATATTGAATTAATGCAATAATTATTTTCTTTTATTATGATCATTTAGCTTCGATCTCAGGTCAGTAGGGTAGCATCCACTTCTGACACCCCTTTCACATCCACTGCATGCCCGACCTGTAAAAATAATTCATGGCAAGCTCCACACCTTTTAACCCAGGTTTACGAGCTGCCGGATGGGAAAGCTACTACGTCCTGCTTTTCGTCTAGCACTTGGGCTTTAGTGATTTGGGGGAACTGGGACGGTGGAAAAATGATAATAAACAAAACAATATAAACTATAGAATATGTTTCTACACAGAACCATGATAACTCATTTCGATAAAACTTCCCCAGGGTGTGACACATATTTTAATATGTATCGATATTTAAAAATATCCCATACAATATGAATTATGCACTGATATATCTGACACGTATCATATACTGGTTGGTAGGGGAAATGGAATCAAGTCGTAATTTGGAAAATGAATGTGGCAATCACAAAGTCATGACTACCCTGGGTATAAACGCAATAAATTATATACAAGAATATTTAAAGAGAGATTGTTGTGCCAATGTCTTTACATGTAACCGATGTAATTGTTTAAGACCATGCGCCGAAATTTATCTATGCTCCTCAGTTTATCAATTCGCTCCCGGTATCTGAATGTATTTGGACATTTTAACATGCTGAAAACAATAATAGCGAGCATATTCAATATCGTACCAGTTTTTTGGTGTTTTTTTTCATTCCAGCTGATATCTTCAACTCCGTGAGTATGTTGTAAGACAAGAATTACGCAGCCGTACAAATATGAAAAAGCTTCATCTCGTACTGGCTAAGTGCCATAAGAGCATCCACAGACGGACGTGTACGATTCGCGTTAAAGCAGCACATTATGACCTTCCAAAATTTGGCTCTAAATGTTGACTGTACCCACCACGTTTCATGCCCATATGACAGTTTTTAGTAATTTGACCTTGGATGACCCCAAAATGACCTTCCAAAATTTGACTCTAAAAGGTGACTGTACCCACCAAGTTTCATGCGCATACGACATTTTTACTAATTTGACCTCAGATGACCCCTGGGTGACCCCGGATGACCCCAAAATGACCTTCCAAAAATTGGACTATAAAAGTTGACTGTACCCACCAAGTTTCATGCCCATACGATAGTTTTTACTAATTTGACCTCAGATGACCCCTGGATGACCTCAGGTGATCTTGGCCCACTAACTGAAACAAACTTGTTCTGTCTGAGGTCTAGATGCACCCATCCACCAAGTTTGAGGAACGTGCGACCCCTAGTGTCCGAGAAAATAGGCGGAAAACAGTTTTTACTAATGTTACCTCAGATGACCCATGTCAGGTGACGTGCGACCCCTAGTCTCTGAGGAAATAGGCGGAAAACAGTTTTTACTAATTTGACCTCAGATGACCCCTGGGTGACCTTGACCCACTAATCAATACAAACTTGTTCCGTCTTAGGTCAAGATGCACCTACCCACCAAGTTTCATGCCCATATGACAGTTTTTACTAATTTGACCCCTAGATGACCTCTGGTGACCTTGACCCACTAACCAACACCAACTTGTTCTGTCCTGGGTCAAGACGCACCCACCGTCAAGTTTGAGGAACGTGCGACCCCAGTCTCCGAGAAAAACAGTTTTTACTAATTTGACCCCTGGATGACCTTGGGTGACCTTGACCCACTAACCAATATAAACTCGTTCTTCCTCATACCAAGCTGCACCCACCCACCAAGTTTGATGAACGTGCGACCCCCGGTCTCCGAGAAAAGAGGCGGACAGACAGACAAACAAACAGATGTACAGATTCTGGTGAATTATAGTAAGATTAGACATGGATATCATCCCCGTCCATATTAGACTGGGTCTATTTTGGAAAAATCGTGTTCCTAGCGGCAAGATTGCGTAAAAGTTGGAATATGTTGTCTGCCAAACAGTATTTCGAGTCCGAGATCCTCAAAAAGACCCCCAAATGACCCCATAGGATCGTATAGGAGGAAAAATTAATTTTATTCAAATAACACTTTCAAACAGGTCAATTTATGCGTCTGACCCCTCGGATCCCAGAAATGTAATATTTGTGCGTGTACGACCTATCGTTAAGAAGTTATGGTGCACAAAAGGTCACAGGTCGCCGATTTGCTTATGGGTATGGGTATATGTATGGTATACATGTTGAGTATGGGTCACAAGTCAAATTTGCTCCAATTTTCGTAAAAATGGAGGCAAATTGTTCGCCTAGCTTAGAAGTTTCAGCAAAGAGTCAACAAATATATGGGATTCAATGGAATTTGCATTTATTTATCATTTATCTCCTAAACTTGACATCGCAGATAAAAACTATTCTTTTCCTGAAACCCTTGAACTTGAGGAACAGTTTGTGCCCATTTTTACGAAAATCAATTAACTGCAGATCCCAAGATCTTGAAACCACAGGGTTATCATAGGCTGCACTTAAAAACTTCAAGTTATTTTTTCAGTACGGCAGTGACTGACCTGTCTTTATCACTATTCAAATGAACCATTCGTGCTGTGTTTGGCTAGCTCTTGGGTTTTCGCGACTTGAGAGTCAACTAGGATGCTGGAAAACAATCAAAACAAAATACACTGACACATGTCTACACAGAACCATGCTACCTGCTTTCGGTAAATATTTCCCACAGGCTTCGACACAATTATGTGGCACTATATCTGACACGTATCATGGCAAATGTGATGACATGAAAATGTTGACAATCAATGTGTCGATTTGAAATTTGTGACTATCTCGAGCATAAACGCAGTAAATTGCAAGAATCCGACGATTGTTTTTAAGATTTTAAAACTGGAAAACTTTATTACTTTTAGTAAAAAAAACACCTATATTTTAATGTGTTTTAATCCTGCTATACCATGTATACGTACAAGCACCTAACAAAATCATGTAAAAGGTCCAAGGTTGCTTTCGATAAAAAGAATAAACAGGGGTAACAATATTATCGTAGACTAGAGACAATTACAAAATACAATACTACGCACGGATGTTTCAAGCATTTTTGTGGAACGCAAAGGTATAGGTAGAGTTTATACACATTGAGGAAACAGGAAATAATTGAGGGGAAAAGACCATCCATTTTAGATGCAGAAGGAAACCCGTCTACATGGACGAAAACCTAAGAGGACCATGCCATGGACCGGCAAGCATGCTAATGCTCACATCCGGCAATACAATAAATCGATCGCATGTTGCAGGGGTGAGAAGCCAGTGTCTGCCCGAGATATCGATGATTTGCTATTTCGAATAAGGCTTGTTATGTCGAATATTAAATAAGGTTGGCTATGTCAAATATGAAATAAGTTTGGCTAGAGGACGGCTTATGGCTAGGTTAAGGGTTAGGGTCAGGGCAAGGGCTAGGGTTATGGATACGGTTCTGGTTAGATTCGACTTAGCGGACCTTACTTCATATTTGACATAGCGAATCTTATTTTCGACATTTTAATATAGTTTTACAGAAAACGTTTAAATGTCAGTTTATAAAAAGGGGCATAAAACGTTTTAATAACATTCAGAAAACATTTTTTTAAACTTGATGCAAAATATCCTAACACTAAGCTATGAAGGGTTGACAAAATATTTTGCAATAATATTTCGGCAATATTTGTAAAAGGTCATTATAGTCTTTATTCATAAAAACGTTTTAAAAATAGTATTTGATCTTTAATATATAACCCGACATTTTATGTTAGTCAAACGTTTTGGCCAAAACCAAAACGCGTTTATTATACGTTTATAACGTTTTAAATATATTTTTGTGTTTGCTAGCGAATCGTAGACATTGGCTGCAACAAATCTACCCAAGTATTACATGTCATTCAAAATATCCAATACATTTTTACTTGTTCAGGTCTGACAACTGCGTCTCAGATTTCTCATTTAGCTTTCTCTAAAGGCAGCCGCATCATTAACTTGTCAGTCGCAATCTAATAACTTCACTTGTATACTAGAAATACACAAATGTTGTCTTAATATTGGAGTTGTTGAAATACAATCAAATACAAATAAATCAAATATTTATTAAGTGAAAATAGTAATTTGGTAAATTTCGATTGCAATAGTAAATAATCAGAAATAATATATTTAAAGAGTATCGACTCATACGTAACGCTATGGTAAATCCGACAACTTGGCAGGAAGATAATGTATATCAGGTATTGATTGGCAAGAGCCCGAAACCGCGCGATAATGTGCTTCTTTAAGCTTGATAAGTTTCAGTGTTACATTGGTTTGCGTATACAATACTGCGCGTTTTGGCATAACGCGTTACACGCTGAACACTCACAACCACTCACTTTGAATCGAACTTGTCTGGCACATAGCGAACTAATCCGCGTGTATGATTCGTTTATAAACATCTCAAAAAAGTAACTACCCCCCTTAAATAATATGGCCAGTATTCAAAAACGGGCTATTGTATTACAAATACGTAAAATGCGTTGGAAGCAGAATTCATTTCTGCGCATTTTAACACTTCATTTGATACGATAGCCCAGAAAACAATAAAACACCGGTCAATTTAATGTAGTGAGGTCCAGATTTGAAAGTTGCACTTACAACAATACAAAAACACTCAGATATCGTTACACAGATTTCCTTCCATTATACTGCAACTTTCAAATCTTGGGCTACATTGATTTAAATGTACGCTGTGACGTCAATATTTAGTCAATTGCTACAAATGAGGTGTCAAAATATGCAGAAATCAATTCCGCTTCCAACGCATTTTACCGATTTGTAATACAATCGCCCGTTTGTGAATAATGGCCATTATTTAAGGGGGGTTAGTTACTTTTTTGAGATGTTTATTTATTTAAGCGGTACAATTTGAACTAAATACATAGACACCAATGTGACCAGGGTAGGTTAGATATGGCTGCTTTTAAGGAGAAAGGATGGGCGAACTACATAATATCACAAAGGTTTTGCAAGGTGGGTTATGAAAATAGTTTATGTGATCTGCCATAGATACGGGGTATTATTTTGTCTTGTATGAGACAACAGAGGGCGTGCTGAATGTGACCTCAAATGTCAACCCATCTTTATATATTTGTAATGTATTTTTGCGTATCTAAATAAAACAATGGCCGAATACCTCCATTAGGCATAAGAAATAAGCCATTAAGATATATTATTGAATGGACAATAACCTGGGAGTAATGGGAAACGAAAGAAAACCAAGAAAAGGGCAGTGAAACAAACATTTGTCCAAGCATGGCCACTAGGCTAATATTTAAAGCAAACCGTATATGCCCTCCCATATTACCTATATAATTATTGTGAACGTTTTCAAACATTGAAACCATTCAGTGAGTGGATGAACTGGAAAGCAATCAATTTGGTGTTGATTGCTAACTTTCCTGTTACTGATAAGTCTTGTAAAAATATATATTTGATAAGTGATAGTACAGGTGGATATTGGGTGATTTTTGAGTTAGCATATAGTTTTCCTACATTAGTCCTTACACCTCAAAGGATAAAACTAAAATTGGTTCCATTTTTCCTATGCCCCCTATATTTCCCACGAGGGGTAAATTGCTAGCAATAAAAGTGCACTAGGGTGCTTAGTTCAGGAGTTATACAGGGTGTAATAAAAGAAGAAATATCATATCATTATTAAGTTCATGTTAATTATGTGAAGAAACACCACTTATAATTCTTTTGTGTCAGTTCTTTGATATTTTATGCACGATAAGCATATCTACGCGGTTCAAACTTGATATGCGCAAACATGGCAAAAGTGGCCCAACACGTTTTCTGGACGATTTAATTAATCGGACATAACTTTTGAACCCAAGCTAGTAAAGAAACCAACTAAACGTCTTCTTTTAGTCAATATTTTACTGCTTGTATTGCATATAACATTTATGCCATAACTCTTTTAGTTTTTTTCTGAGAAGTCAAAATGCAATTGTATCAATTGTATTGTTACACCCTGTAGAGTAAATAAGGTATGATGCCAAATTTTCAAAATGCACCGATTCAATCGAAATTTGCCATAAAAATACTCCTCTCGGTAAACAAACAGGAGAACAATTTATTTGATAAATTTATAACTTCAGAATCGGATGAAACTATGGGTCAGTTATGCTTAAAAAGTCAGCCCCCCTCACAAATTTGAGCATAACTAAATAACTGTTTGCCCCCTTAAGTTGATTTAAAGTGTGAAATGTAGTCTGATAAGTCACACATTACATGTACTGTCCTTTTTTGCCAACATTTGTCCTTCCCCAGAAAATACAGCAATTTATGAAATTTGACTGGCTAAATACGCGATCTCGCTTCGATATAGGAGAGTGTTTTTGAATAGATCGATGTATCACCGTCTGATCATGGCGTTTGGGAATCGCAATCTCTCTATGATTGACATTAAACCTTCATCTGTTAAGAGTCTGGACGGCTTTCAAACTACGTCTTACTTACTCATCTTATGATCAGAATATCACTCTTCGTTTGCTAAAAGCAAAGTCGTGATACGTGAGATCGTGACCATTGTACAATTAGTTGCTAAATTTCATTATCATACCTGACTACAGGTGAAAACATAGGGAAGCAAAGCTATGTTTTATTTACAGCTGTTCCACTTATGTCGTCTAAAAGAGTACAATGCGTGTCTTACTCGGTGTCTAATTTCATCTAATCCATGTACAATAAAGTTGCAATGTTTGTCTGCTATATCAATTTACATTTAGGTGCAACAAGATATGCTGTGATTGCGTACATGTTGAAAACAGATGACTGTAAACTGATATATCATAAAATTCATTATCATTACAACACTCATCATCATCATCATCATCATAATCTTATGACATGCGTCCCCAGACTGTAACCCGTTGAACATCTCTGAGATTATCTGAAGCAAGCTGTATACAAGAAAGTCAATCACAACCTAACATTGCTAGGGTTGCCGAGAATACTGTAACGTGCATGCAATCACCTGGACCAGCAGTGCATTCTAAACCTGGTCAACAGAATGCAAAATCGTTGCAATGAGGTTGTTGAGAATGAAGGTGGACCAACACATTACTAAAAAGGAAAACAAAACTTTCACATTACACAAGTCACTTTGTTATTTTTAATTGCCATTGCAGCAAAAAGAACTTTGTGATGACTGAATGACTCTTAGCTTTATCAGGAAAATACATTTATTAAAGAAAGAATGTTTATTACGTGTTTTCATGGGTTCTATCCAAACAGATAATCCGCATTCAATTGACAATAATAGTGGTGTAAAGTCTCTTTGTTTTTGCAGAGCGGACACCGAGCATTACTCCGCTTGCCCCAGGTTTTTAGATTGGAAAGGGTAGGCAAGAAGTCGATGGAGGAGCGGACAGCAAATGACAAGACCCCTTTGGGAAGATCATAAATTATAGAACGCCAGTTAACTTGGACTGAAGCGCATTCTGCACACGATCATCAGCGAAGGTGACTGATCTGCCGTATAGGAGGGTATGGCTTTCTAGATATATGTCCGATATGCGTTTCATATTCAAGCCATCTGGACTGAAAATGATAGCTGGAGTTGGCCCACAAGGTTTCATTTGGAGCCAAGATTTGATGGCGTTCGTATGGGTATGATCAAGGGTTTCGAGCTGAGAGTCGGTGAGTTCATGAGTCATGAGAAGATACCGAATAGATGGGATTGAATATTCGGTATAGATCCTAAGCTTGAACTCATTGCGGATTAAGGATGAGTTGATGTTCTCAATCATTGCAGACAACTTGGATTTCACCACCTCGAAATGATCACTGGTTTTGTTACATAATGTTATTAAAACACCAAGAAACTTTTCCTGGATCATCTTTAACGGACTTCAGCCTGTGTTCACCAATGGAAAACTCAATCGCTACTGGTTTGCCACTGCAAATAGAGAGAGATTTACACTTGACAGGCTTCAAGGTGAGGCTCATGGTCGAAGTTATATGAGCAAGTTCATTCATTAATCGCTGGTGGGTTCTTTTGTGAGTCGTAATTAAGCAAAAATCGTCGGCGAAAGGAAGAGTTATGTATTTTGTACCATTTAAATCATAGCCATATTGGGATTCTAAGTTCTTAAGATGTTGAATTATTGGGTTGAAAACAGTTAAAAAGATGATTGGTGAGAGGGGATCACCTTGAAAAACTCCTTTTCTGAAGCGGAAGGGTTCGGAAGACCATGATGGGCCTTTAACTGTTCCATCGAGGGAGTCATACAGACGTCCGGACGACCGGAGGTGGGATTCCATTCCTCTGAAGAGTATAAATGATCAGAGAATGTTCGACGGAGCCGAACGCATCAGCAAGATCAAAGTAGGTAATGTGAGCAGTGCGTTTTTTGGCTTTGGAATGTGCAATAAGCTCTCTCATCACCATGGTATGTTCTGCACAACCATTTATTCCGCGCAAAAAAGCCTTTTGCGTTTCAGGGTCTAAGAGTCCGTTCTTGGTCAGGTAATTTGCCATACGCTCAGCAATAATCTGATGGTAAATTTTTGCAATACACGATGTCAGGGCAATCATTCTAAAATTCTCAGGTTTTGCAGTGTCACCTTTTTTGTGAATTAAAACAACTGCGCTAGAAGACCAGGATTCCGGAGGATCTCCGGACTCAAGGAGCTTACTGAACAAAGTACTAAGAACTAGATGAGTACTTGGGAGTTTCTTGATAAAACCATACATAATCCCATCAGGACCAGGAGACGATGTCACGTTTTTCTTGTTGACAATAATGGCACGAATATCTTTAGGCCGTATAGGAGATAGGTCAAACTGATTATTAGGTTCTATAGTTTCAGTAGGAAGATATGGAAACCAGTTTAACTGCGTCATGTTAATGGGTTTTGGAACAGAGTAATTCGACGGGTAGTATACATCAGCGAATTCTTTAGTAAAGGTAGGTTGCTCGGGTTTCTGGTCAAGAGTTCCATTGCTGCAGTTACCGGCAAATTTCCAAAAATTCTTATAATATAACTTCTCTTGGAAAAGCGTATCACGATTGTTTTTCCTCTTATTAGCAACTTTTTTGAGGTAATTATGAGCTTTAACGGCGGCCTTAAATTCTTTTCTGTCCGCATCGGTCCCATTTTTGCCGAAAGCTTTTTTCCTAAGCGAGTTTTTCAATGAACGTGCTTTTTCCAATGATTTGGGTTGGTTTTCAATGTACGCAGATTTATTATCATCTTTCAGAAATTCCTCTTTGCTACTCAAAAAGTCAGAAACATCTATGGCTATACCATAAACATCAATAATACCTCTCAAACAGGGTAGATATTATAAATAATACATGTACTGCGACTAAGTTGATGAGTTATTGCTTGGTTGTATTATCAAGTGTAAAGGGTTACATTGACAACCACTCCAGCGCGTAATGTTTCATAAATCAACTTAAATTTCATAACTTTATATAATACCTGAGTGACAATGTTATCAGTTGTGTTTAGTGGTCAATAGCCAAGGGGGTTGTTGTTAGCTTAAGAACGAAGCTATTATGTCAACGTGACATTAGAGATGTTTTTAAGCATCACTATTAGCAGTCAAGTCATGTAAGCTTAATCAAACTGAATGGTAACGTGCTTCAATGTTTGTATTGCCGCGGTGAGCCTTGCTCGAATCCCCGTAGTATGGTTCGTGACGTTCTCGTAAAAGTGGGTCAGCTGAAAAAGTTACATCAAGAACTGATCTTGAAAGCAGAGGGTTATCATTTTACCGTGTTTTCATAAAGTATTTGGTTCAGAGCTTCAAATTATTGCTTAAGTAGTGAGCGGGAGTGACTGACAAGTTTTCATTACCAAAATGAAAAAAAAAATAATAGATGTAGCCCTTCACTGCTACATAATAGTATTTTGAAACGTATTTTACTGCACTTTCTGTTTAGAATAATACAAGTTGTGTTCACCTTATCTGAAGTCAGTGGGGTAGAATGTATTTCCGACCTGCAAAAATAGTTCAGGGCAAATTGTCTACGAGCCCATGTTTTGTTACTTTTATTACTTTATTTTAAATAACATCAGTTCAATCGTGCTCATGCACAATGTTTACATGGTCTCCTTAGCTCAGCTTAATTGCTTTCTCTATGGTTGCATTAAGTTACTATATGTCCTGCTACTTGGACACTGGCACACAGGAAGTAGGATATAATTTTAAAAAAAAGATATAATAAAACCATGACACTGTTGATTGATGTGACTATTTAACTTGTTCAATAACACAGCATCCTATCATTTTCAATGTTAAATCTGATGTGCAACAGCTTTACACTAATACACATATATTTTATAGCCCTTTTAAACGTCGTTTGTCCTTTTTCAGATGGTTTTATGCTAGTTTACAAGTGTCTACCCTTTGTAAATATGTAAACAAAATTTAAGGGTAGACGAGTTATTATTGGTCGAAGCAACCTAAAAATCGATTTTCATTATCTAGATCAATATATTATTGAAAATTAACACCTTGATGCTTTGCAAAAGTTCATTCTACAAATCGTATACTTTGCAAACTTGCTTAATTTATTGTTATTAATGAGTTATGTACGTTTTACAAAAGTGTTGTTGTTTCAGACCTCTTTACAACGTAATTCAAGAACCGCAGCACCTATAAAAGTATATCTGTGATATTTTAATTTTTCTACACGTTCGCTATGAATTGAGCAATGCAGGTTTTGCCAAAGCTCACTACCATTAGTAAGATGCTGTAAACTACCAAATCACAACAGGTTAAAATAATTAACAACCTTAAGATAAATTAATTGCTCCATCGGTGTTCACATTTATTTAATAATAACTTTAGTTCTACATGCATCAAACAACCGTCATGATACCTATTTCGATAAAGTTTCTCCCAGACTTGACATACAAAACTAAGTGAATTATGTGGCGTTTATGGAAGCATAAGTGTATCATTTTGCCCAAGAATCGGTCGCTATACCCTGGTTTTGCCAGCCCATTCTTAGGTTTTGCTCCCCAAACTAAGGAATAGCCCAGCAAAACTCAAATCGGGTAGCAATTCTAGGGTTTTGCTATCCATTCCTAAGAATGGGCAGCAATACTATGGTATAGCCGCCGAATCTTGGGTTTAGCCAGGCAAAACTCAAATCCGGGTAGCTATTCTAAGGTTTTGAAGCCCATTCCTAGGAATAGCCCGCAAAACCAGGGTATAGCACCCGAATCTTAGGTTTGGCTAGGTAAAACTCAAATCGGGGAGCAATTTTAGAGTTTTGAAGCCCATTCCTAGGAATAGCAAGCAAAACCCAAGAATGGGCTATTGAAACCCAGGTATAGCGACCAATTCTTGGGTTTTGCTTCCCAAACCAAGGAATAGGTAGCAATACCACGGTTTGGCTCGAAAATGATACACTTGTGTCGCTAAACCCAGGTTTTGGTGGCGAATCTAGGGTTTCGTGGCTAAACCCAAGAATGGGCAGCAAAACCACAGTTTTGCTCGTAAATGATACACTTGTGCCGCCAAAACCCCGGATTCGCAGCTGAAAAGAAGTTTTGCTCGTAAAGCCGAACATGCCGAAGGACTTCTAATTATATTAATACGAGTTTACGAGATATGGTAAAATTCCGCAAATGTCATTAATGCTCTGCGTGCTGGCCATTGCCTTCCGCATAAAAAGTCCAAGTTTTGAGATATTTTCTCAAAATATCAAGAGCTATCTCAAGAACCACTGAACCAATACTAGACTTGCTTGTACTCATTTCAATGCATTTTTCATGCTGATTGCTGATATGGTCATGAAAATTTACAGTTCGGAAATTTTTTTAAATTTGTTTTAATATACATGTCGTCTGAAGTCGACTCGACACCCGCGTGGAGAGGGTTAATTAACTAACCTTGTAGTGACATCCCGGTCCCCGCACTCCGTACATCCGCGGGTATTCATGCTTGTCGGTGAACTTTAAAAACACCCCCTTTTGCATCTCATTTCGCGAAGTTTTTAGGGGAAAAACACCCCTTTTTTTAGCAATTTCGCGAATTATTTGCCCTTCGACAATACCCCTATTTTCACTAAAACGCAAACGATATTTCTAATATACCCTTGTCTGGCAGAAACGCGTAGGCTGCTCGATGAAAATACCCTTTTATTTTAATTTCGCGAACATGTGGTTTGAAAAAACACCCCTTTTTTGTGTGTTTCGCGAATCGCGTTTCTTCATCTGAAAACACCCTTTATTTCGCGAAATTTTCGACGAGCATGAATACCCGCGGATGTACGGAGTGCGGGGACCGGGAGTGACATAAATGTTACCATGTGGTAAAAAGTGTATTAAAAAGCCATGCCTAGTTGAAATAATCAAGTAAAATACATGTTTTTAAAACACATGAAAGTGAATTGTTGGATTGTCTTCACGATATTGTTTTTATCATGTTCATCACTACCAAGACGGCCTGCTATATTCTTTCTTTCTTTCTTTCTTTCTTTCTTTCTTTCTTTCTTATTTATTTACGTATGTAAATAAATAAATAAATAAATAAATAAAGAAATAAAGAAATAAAGAAATAAAGAAATAAAGAAATAAAGAAATAAAGAAAGAAAGAAAGAAAGAAATAAAGAAATACCTGTGTCATAAATGATTACACCCCTCCCTATTTTCTACTGTAAACAATATTTATTTTCAAAATACACTTTTTAATAGACTATTTTATTTTCACTTCAGCTCAATTTAGCTGTTGTATTTGTAATTGCAATTAGATACTGTGCGTGTAAAAACATGATTTTAAATATTTGTATATTAAAGCCATATTATAACATTTCTGTAAAAATAGATTAGTATCATATATACACGCTGTTCGATACTGACACCGTATAAACAAGATAAAATGTATACGGTACCGTATCAAATTGCGGAATCACAACTGATTCAGTGTTTTCAGACCCGATTCAGGGTTTCCAAGCCCGATTCAAGGTTTCCATAGCTAAACCCTGGAATGGGGAGCGAAACTAGGGTTTTGCGGCTAAACCCTGGTTTTGCTCGCTATTCTTAGGAATAGCCCAAAACCATAGAATCGCTACCCGATTTGAGTTTTACCGAGCTAAACCTAAGATTCGGAGGCTATACCATGGTATTGCTAGCTATTCCTAGGAATGGGCTTCAAAACTCTAGAATTGCTCCCCGATTTGAGTTTCACCGTGCTAAACCTAAGATTCGGGGGCTATACCCTGGTTTTGCGGGCTATTCCTAGGAATGGGCTTCAAAACCTTAGAATAGCTACCCGGATTTGAGTTTTGCTTGGCTAAACCAGGATTCGGAGGCTATACTATAGTATTGCTGCCCATTCTTAGGAATGTACTGCAAAACCGTAGAATTGCTACCCGATTTGAGTTTTGGTGAGCTATTCCTTAGTTTGGGGAGCAAAACCCAAGAATGGGCTGGCGAAACCCGGGTATAGCGACCGATTCTTGGGTTTTGCTCAAAATGATACACTTATGCTTCCATAGGCGTTATATCTGACACATATCAGCTGTAAATGGTAATTTGGAAAATGTATGTGATAATCAGAAATCCACTATAGTTTGATCAGCTCGTAATAGGCGGGAAATATTAGGCTTTTACCACAACGCCGAAAAGTAGACCCACGTTAAGAGTGCTATTAGTTGACCTGTCTGGTCTCAAAGTATACAGGGTGTCCCAGAAAAAATTACCGGGCGAATGAATTTGGACGTAAGTCGAGAAATAGACATCAGAATCCAAAACATCAGCGTGTACGTGTAGCTCATCTTATTTTGCATCATATATGCTAATTTTGCTGGAATCGGTTGACTGATCGCGAAGAAAGGAGCGATTACATAACGCATACGTCAATTCACTTCATTCCAAGTTTGAAAGAAAGATCATTCAACACAATGCGCACTAGTGGTTAACTGGCAATGGGCTTCATATTTTGTTCTGTGAAATCTTTCTTTTAAACAATCTGTTTCTTGCAAAACATTTAATTAGGTTTTGTTCAAATTTAAAAACCTGCGCGATATTGAAAATGAAAGCATGTAAGATGATGCTCAGTAATAGCAAATATTTTTTTCTTTGATGTTAATATAAATGTTGCATAAATAATTATTGCATAAAGAATTCCACCTGGCTTACACACATTAATATTTTTGGAATATTTCCAAGAAATTGTAATGCAAAGCTTAAATCTTTTAAAACTTCAACATTAATGTTGCTGGGTATCAACAAATCACACGTAAACCTGATAATTGTCATTCTGGGCTCAAAATGTTCTTTGGAAAGTTGAAATATAACATATTTGCACAAAATAAAGACTTAAAGTTGGAAAGCTTCCAACTGCAGAAATCAAAGTTTTCTTGGATAACCTATTATTCATCTTCAGTGAAAGCATGAATGACATAACACCGTCGGATTAAAATAGATAATGTGGACTAAATTGAATGAGATACACAAACTTTAGGAAGCGGTGAGCGAGTATGAAAAAAGCGCATGTTGATCAAACTTGCAATGAACTGCATTGATGCACACATTGTGTAATCGTTTATTTCTTCGCAACCAGTCAACCGAATCAAATAAAATTTTCGTATGTAAAGCAGTATTCAGACTTTTTATTGTACGTACAATATTGTATGCAACATATCTACGTTGTTTAATCTATTGCCATTCTATTTCCAGTAATGTTTAAGTTCTAACGAATGTTTGATGACGTAAAATCGATAATATATTTCTACTAGATATTACATGTAACATATTATCGAATTTTCGTCATCAAACATTCGTTAGAACTTAAACATTACTGGAAATAGAATGGCAATAGATAAAATAACGTAGATATGTTACATACAATATTGTACGTACAATACTCTCGGAGTCTGTGGGCGCTTAATGCACAACAAAATAAGCTATACGCTACATTTTGATTTTGATGTCTGTTACTCGACTTACGTTCAATGTTATTCGCTCGGTAATTTTTTTCTGGGACACCCTCTAGTACTTGAATTAATAATTTGTGATGCTTCTGCCGAGATGTCACAAGACAATTCTCAAAATTAAATATTTTGAAATTAATGCGCCATGTTATAAGGCCCGTCGATTACAAGCTGATCAAAGTTTATGAGTTGCGACCCCCGAATTGTGTTTATCACTGTTTATTCTGGTTGATTTAAGTCAACAATTTACCACTTGCCTTTCATGAATAAGAAAAAAAATATAAAAGGGAATGAACAAAGTTTGTAAAAAGTTCAAAACAATAATAAGGATAAATTTCAATATTCGCGTAATTTCTTTATGAGGCTATTGTATCACACGATGCCCTTGTAGAGTATGTCTTTTCAGCTGAATATCCACAAGCCCATGAGTATGGCGAATGGTGCCTCATGACAAAAATTGGTCATAAAAGTATGTAAAGCGTTCATATCGTACTTGCAAAGTGCCATAATGCTATAAGCATGATACATGTCAGTTCATTCACATGTGTGTATGATTCGTTCGTGAGTTCTTAAACAATTTTAAATTAGTTTGACATTAAGGGGGTACTACACCCCTGGCCAATTTGTTGCATATTTTTGGATTTTTCTCACACATTATAGCACATTGGTGACAAGTAAGACTACAACTACTGCACTGAAAATTCAGCAACTGAAGGCAAGTAGTTATTGATTTATTGATCAAATATTGGTTTCCCTTATGTTTGACTGTAACTCCACAACTGTTGTCTGTGCTGAAATAAAATTTCTTGTAGTACTTGTAGTCCTTGCCCCTATAATATGCATATCTTACTTGTCACCAATGCGCTATAATTTTTGAGAAAATGCAAAAATAGGCACATAGGCAAATTTGGCAGGGGTGTAGTACCCCCTTAATTCGACTAGGGGCGGATAGACATGGCTGCTTTACAGGAGAAATGGTGGCTAGAGTTTTGGGACTATTCTTCAGATCAATTTCATGAAAAGATTATACAGCGTTCATATTGTACTGCAATGGGCCATAAGTCTATTCAAATACGTGTATGATTCGTTCGTCTTTATTTAAAGCGGCACAATTTTTAGATTTGATCAATCAATGATCGACATCAATTTGAATAAGAAAATGATAGATGGAGTTAGAATGAGTTATCAAAATGTGTGTACATAAATAACCTAAGTGTCTTTTTATGATAAAATATTGTAAAAACGATTCATAGATCTCAAGGTATAGACGTAATATAACGGCTGCGTTAGTTTTTATGAGGTCTTTAGTTGAAATTACACACACAAATAAATCAATGTGTGTGCTAGATAAATCTATGTATGGTGTAAAGACGATAAAAGGTCGTTATTAAGCATGTATCTGGGTTGATATGTGAGGAGAAAAGGTGACGATTTTTTACGGAGACAGAACATCAATGGATCCTCTCAATCGTTAAAAAAAATTGACACATTCCATCTTGTTGAATGGATTCCCCTGTTTCCTGAAATGCATCGTATTAATTTCTCGCCATTGTGAGAAATTGTGCTATTCGGAGATCTCAAAATTGATAACTCAAATCACTTTCAACCTTTTGTGATCACTGCGTGACAACCTGTAAAAGTAGTGTGATGTAATCTGTGTAATCTATTTTGATAATTTGCTTTATTTTCATTTAAATCATGAAAAATGGGAATTCTCTCTCATGTTATCACAATAAAAAGTCAGTGAGATATATTTATTGATTGGGAAATCTCAAGATAGCAGTGTGATTAATCTATTGCAGCATGAATATGGAAAACCATGTTGCTGTGTATGTGAATGTAAGAGATTGAGCTATTAATAGAACTGGGACTTTCCAGTTTTACTAGTTTAGTGTAAATGAAAGAAGCAACAGATTTGCGGAGAAGATTTTTATGTTGTGCGGTTTAATGTGATCACTGCTTTCAAAAATGGTACAAGCAATTCAGTCAAATTTCACAGGCAATAATTTGCTATTAACCTAGCATGATATTTTAGGTCGCCAAAGTGCACATCGTCCCAAAAAGGAATGTATTATTCTGTTGACTTGCTACAGTCTAGTTTAAGAAACATACGTCTGCCAATGTAAATGGAACAAAGTGTATAGATGCCTGTTCCTGAAGAAAGTGAGCAAATGGTGAAATCGGCACCGTTTTGGAAATTGTCATCTGTGCTAGGATTTTGGACACAAATGACTATGTTGGTCGTCATGGAATTGGATAATATGTCACAGAAACTGATCAGCAACAAGAACAACGTTTGGGGATTTATTATCATAAAAGATTGTTATACTTTGTTGCACATGTAATGGATAAGATCCTAAAGCAGCGATTGTCATCCTACTATACTTTCTTTTTTTAATTAATCATTTGTTGTGAATCGTATATCAATGTATTTGTTGTCTATATTTGCGTGATTTTAAAGAGGAGATTTTGGTGTATTTTCTGCCCGTAATACTCCAGTTCGGCTAAATCGTGAGCTTGAACAGCTTACAGAGGTCTGGGACGATGGTAAACAAAACCTTACAAAAATACCTTATTATATGTTTCTACACAGATTTTTGATACCTCCTTTCGATAAAAAAATCCCACTGGCCTCTCCACGTAAAAGTTCAATTATGTGGCGTCATATCTAACCCGATCATTTACAGGTTGTTACGGGCAAATAGGATCTAATGGTAATTTGGAAAATGAATGTACTAATCAGAAATTTGTGACTAGTGATGGAATATTCATATAACCATGATAACGGTTAGCTCACACACTGAAAGAGGTTGTTGAATCGCACAATGTAAAAATGTACAATGTATCTCCAACTAGCTATTCACTCCCGGGGTACATATTCAAAATTGCTCGAATTTTGTTATAACCAATTCCAAATTATTCCTCTTATGGCTCTACATGGTTCAAAGCAAAAGAAGTTCTCCAATTAAAATGAAAAAGAAAAAAAAAGTATAATTTGCCATATGTATGACAACCAACCAATTTAGTTAGTATTGCACGTTTTCCTAGAAGTGGTTACTTTGAGAAACATGTAAATGATATTCTAGAGTTTTTGCCATATCGCCATGTTGAAGACATTTAGTTTGATTGTTTCTTTGAAGATAGAGAACAATTTTATCTTAGGCAACATTGACCATTTTAACCTTCATTATGTTAACAGTCTATACGATTTTTTTTCCTTTTTACGGCAAATGCGTCTCACTCTTCGCTTGCCAAGGGCCAAGACGTGATACCGTAACCATTGCAGTATTGATTACTGAAGTTCATATATACTACAGGCGAAAATCTAGTAATGTTTTATTTACAGGTTTTCAACTTATGGAAGATTAAAGAAGTCTAACCGAATACAATACGTGTCTGACTCGGTGTCTTATTTCCGACTAATCTATGTTCAATTAAATTACTAGGCTTGTCCGGTATCAATTTACATTGGGTGTTAGAAGATACATATGATGTGATTGAGTAGTTGAAAAACAAGTTGCTGTAAATTAATATATCATAAGGTAATTTGGGTATATGGATGGGTCCTTTTTTCAAATTTTTGTAAAAACTAAGACAATTTGGGTTAAATTTGGCCAAAAATTTTGACTTTTGGTATATCGATGGGTCCAAACTTCTTGACAATTTGGTATATTGATTGGTCCACTTTCAAATTCTCAAAGGCATGCCCCTATCAAAACCAAACTTGAGTACCCCCACCCCCCCACCCCACCCCCATCCAAACTCATTCTGGGTGTGGCGGATCCGGTTTTCCGTTGATTGGTCCACTTTCAACTTTCAAATTCAAACTTGAGTACCCCCATCCAAACTCAGTCTGGGTGTGGCGGATCCGTTTTTTCGTCGTCTAAGATTCAATACCACTAAATAACTATTACACAGTTTTCAAAATGGAAAATGCCTCATTTTGGGTGGAATATTCAGAACTCTCACAGTTAAATCTCACACCAATATCAGGTGTATTAGATGTCAAATGATCAAAAACTCAATATAGGTTGATATGAGATATTTTTTAAAGCAATGAACCGAAAACACCATAAAATGACAATTTGTCGTCTTTACACCATACATAAATTAAACGCCGATGCCGTGCAGATAAATTTTGGTAATATCCCAGCAAACACAAAACGTTTTCGACATCATTCGCAAAAGGTTATAAAAGGTTGTCAGAAAACGTTTAAATGTCGGGTTATATAAAGGGTATATTAAGAGTATAAAACGTTTTTATAACCTTACAAAACATTTTTGATAATCTACTGCTCAGCAAACAAAAATGTTTTACAGAAAACGTTTAAATGTCGGGTTATATAAAGGGTATAAAAACGTTTTAATAACATTCCAAAAACATTCTTGAAAACTTGATACAAAACATTCTAAACAGAATGTTATTTTGGGAGTTGAAAAAATATTTTGCGAAAAATGTTTGCCCAAAATATTTTCAATAACGTTTTAAAAACGTTTTCATAACCTTTATATAACCCGACATTTAAATGTTATAAAAAGGTTTTGAAAAAAAAAACATTTTAAGAACATTTCTGAGTTTGCTGGGTTCAAATATTTTAACATAATGTTATTTAAGTATTGACAAAATATTTGGCAACAATGTTTGCAAAAATAGTTTAAAATAACATTTTTTGAATACTTTAAAAAAATATTGTTGTAGTGTGTTTTCATACAAAACGTTTTAAAACGTTATCATGACCTTTATATAACCCGACATTTTAATGTTATTAAAACGTTTTTACCTAAACCAAAAGCCAAAATATAACTTATTTAAAACGTTTTAAAAACGTTTTTGTGTTTGCTGGGATTACAACAAAAATGTAATAATTATAATGAGAGAAAATATACCATTTCGAAGTCATGAAAACCCAAAATGTACTTTTTTTTGGCTTTATAACTTGGTTTATTTCAACGAATTTAAAGCAGTCTTATCATATGCCACACAAACAAAACATTTCCATGCATCGCCCAGGCCTATTAGTGGTATATAACCCTAAACATTATTTCATTAAAATACCCAATATCATCTTCATCATACCAAGAAATTCTGTATAAAGAAATTTACATTACACTTTACCTCATTGCCTCGTTACTTAATTCAATTGGAATTGTCTTGATTATATCTTAATTTTGAATCGTTAGCTGCTATTGGCCACAGGGATTTTAAATTATCAAACGGTTTCCCGGTATGAACCAATAGCCAGATAGCTTGACTCGGAAGCCATTTCGTTCATCTATGAAAGATAATAATGTGATAAGAAAACGTTTACTGTAATTGAAAATGCTATTGCTGTTGTTATATTTTAATGTCACAAGGCATAATTAAATACTTCAGGACATGAACATTTAGTCAGTCACCAAGTTAAACACAAAGTTAAACATAAGGGACCCAAACATTAGTTTCACATTATGTCATTATTATCCAGCTCATTCCTTACAGAAGCAAAACATTAAAGGATGACTCAGGCAATCACAACATTGTGCCCTTATATGTTAGAAAAACAATTATTACCAAGCACGAATCACGTGGTTTTTTTTTTTTTTAAACGAATAAAAACAGCCGGCTCTCAACACGCGATATTCAAAATTACAGCGCCGAAATTGTCTAGTGCAATGATGTCATGGCTACTTGTGCTCAATTGTTGTCAGCCTTCATTGTATTACTAGGACGTCATTGCACTGGACAATTTCGGCGCCCGGGAATTTTGAATATCGCGTGTTGTTGAGAGACGGCTGTATTAATTCGTTTTTATGGTCAATATGAGCTTCTTTCAAATAAAACCACGTGATTCGTGCTTAAAAATTAATTTTCTATCACATAAGGCATAATGTTGTGATTGTCGGAGACATCCTTTAAACGCTCAATACCATGGATGACTGACAGCATCAAAAGACGCCTAAGAATATACACCTAACCTAATACGTAACTGTTTATAGGACACTGTGTTTTTATTTCTAAGATTTCATTGGTCAATTGAATTCGCTTAAGATGATTGGCTGTTCATGATTTCTGTCCCTGTGATTTGTCGAAATAATTCTAATAAAATGAATATTAAATCTGTTCATCTGGATTTACTATTTTTGATTGCAACAGTATCGCGTCTCATCCTGTGACGTCATACTATCAAGTGTGTCACAGGTCAATAGTCAACCACCTGATCAGTCAGCCTGATGATGCGTCTTGGATGAGACGCGATACTGTTGCTATCAAAAATCCAGATGAACATATTTAATATTCATTTTATTTTGTTTATAGATTACTTAAAAGTAAAGGATAAGTCATTCAAATTGTGATTTGAAACAAATCACCACCCCCCAAAAAAAAAAAAAAAAAAACCCGAAGAAAACTGCTGTATTGACGAAGTTGAAGCGCTATTCAAATACATGTAGCTAATTACAGATTCATGTAAAATGCCTTATTTTGTCTTAAATATACGGCTTTCGGCTGAGCCACTAGCAGGCTATGTTAGCACATCTATTACAATGACAAAGGTACCAAAATCTGAATTTTGATCATTTTTACAATCGTCCGGATGAGCAAATCACCAAATGGGCCTTTAAACCATATCCTTTATGAGCCATTTCTGTCTACGATTTATTACTAAGTGACAAACTGCAACAGTAATGTATATCCATAGAGCAAATTAGATAATATTGTCCTATAATTATATTGCCTAAAATCACAATAAAACACAAATCCCCATGTGTTTTTTAGTGAACGGAATATTGTATGCTCGACGTAACAAGAAACACATGGGAAGGTAAATCGGATTGTAATCTATTATAATGGCGTTTTAGTAGCGTAAATTGCAATATGACTTATCAACAACTGGGTCGCTGTATTTCCAATCCGTGCGTTAGTGAGCCGAGTAAGTGAGACAGCCAAACGACAACTGTAAGCTCATGCCTGCAGGTGTAGTTAACACACTAGAAGTGTCCATTATTGTATATACCTACTGCTTATTTTGTAAACAAAATTACCAAGCAGTACGTGTTTATGTATCAACTAGTGGATGTAGCATGAGGAGCGACACATTTATATTTAGAAAGCCTTTTTCAAATACACATACATATGACATTTTAGTTTCTCTCCAGTTAGGTTGATTAACAGCCCTTGCGGTATCTATATCATACTTGTAGGAAAAAGTACTGGTTGACCAGTCTCCATAACCATGGACCTCAATCCTAGGAGGGGGGACATCCCCTCCTGTTGTTTTAACAAAATGAACCCCTTTCATTTAATTTCGGTCACTTTTGACAATTCAAGTCAAATACGGGGTCAATCACACTTTTCAATTCAAGACGTATTGACACCGCTGTTCAATAGTGCAGTTATGTCCACGGCAAATTCACCGTGACCTTTCCAGGCATAAACCCGCTTAGTGAAGATTAAACCGATATATGCAGTACTAAACCATTATAGTAATCGATTGTCCAATGCAAATTTATTACCACGTGATAGAATTAATCCAATGAGCGATCGAATTGTCCGCTAATCCAATCGATAATGACGCTATGGACAAGTACGGGCGGAGCTCCACTGACCAAGTTTTGGGGTATTTTTCAATAGTTTGCTGTCATTTACTCATCAAGGCGGTCCCCCGTTATTATAAGAACTATGCTAATGATTTAAAGATTGACATGTAGAGAATAAACCATACTTGATTGACAGAAAGTACTAAATTTGTACCTTTTACGGTTTCGTGACACCCCTCTTCCAAATGAGACCAAGCCAGGGCGGCCCGGTGAAGCAAAATGTGCATTGGAATAACACGGGAATTTGGATAGATGGTAGGATTTCTTTCTCATACAAATGTATGGTCCCCCGTTATTAAAGCATGATGCAGTCATGTCTACAGTAGAATTCACCACGACCTTTGCAGGACTTAAACCCCATTAAAAGATATTAACCCAAGATAACACTCATTGAAAACAGCTCAACTATGTTACATCAGATCTTCTCTGGTTAAATTCACACTACACATGTTTCTGTTTTACCTGTGCGGTATTGCAATGAGCTGGTATTATAGTTTCAGTTGGGTAACCGATTATAAAGCAAACGCAAGGTAACAATACTGCGCGGGCCTTTGTTTACGAAATGAGACAATAGTGTGCATATTGTTAACCAGCATTCTTGAAAATGAGAAACTTAATGGTTGTAGACCGTAACACGGTTTGGAAATAATTTCTTCATATTTTTTGGTGTCATCTGTCGTTTACATATCCTTCCTAAAACACCAAAGTGCGAATATTTCCAAACACCTAAATTAGCTAATAATTTAGGACATGTTACAAAACTATATTTTCTAGAATTTCAGAAGAGTACTTTAAATATTGGCCGGTTATTTTTCACACAGCGACGTTAACTAGGCAATGTCCTATTACCTATAACATACACTAAAACACCAAAGTGCGAATATTTCCAAACATCTAAATTAGCTCAAAATTTAGAACATGTTACAAAACTATATTTTCTAGAATTTCAGAAGAGTACTTTAAATATTGGCCGGTTATTTTTCACACAGTGACGTTAACTAGGCAATGGCCTATACTTCTAACATACACTATTTGTAGAGGTCACGCGTCAATGGTGAGAGCACTGTGTATTGTGTATAGGAAAACGGACAGTAACTGCAGTATGGCTTGTACCGAATTGAAAATTCAGATATTTTTGAAAAGAATAAGTAATTGAAACATAGAGCAAGTACTAAAATCATAGCTTTTATACTTTTTGATATATGACGCTAACTATTTCATCTCCTATATCTACAACACAGCGCTGCCAGTAGGGGTCAATTGCCTATTGTGAGTGCCCCTGTGTTTTGTGCATACATGTAGGCAACAATAACTGCATGATGCTCTACACCGTTTATCATTTGTTTTGGCAAGCAAATTATTTGACGTAGCAAACTACAGTACGTGATTACATCGATTGCGTTATGAGAGCATCAATCATTCATTTATGTGGTATGTTGAATGTTATCGAGGCATAATAAATCAGGTGGATTGAAAGAAATTAATACCATACCTTTCATTTTTCAGTTAGAACATGCAATGGTTATATGATTTACAAGAATACCTTCCCGTTTCTCTATTAACAGTCAAAAGACAACATCGTTAACATCGAAAGCTGCTAGAAGACAATGACCTGCCCCTACAAGATGTGCTTAAAGTCGCAATGGCACTATAGAAGACACAGTCAATTAAACATGACAAAATTCAATAGAAAACAAAAGAAATTCTGGAGGAAATATTAAGTTTTGAAAAACAAAGCAAAGCACTATGCTTAAATGTTTGGTATGATGTTAAAGGATATAATAAGGATTTCAAATCTGGAATTAGTGAGAAAGTACTTGTTTATGCTCATTTTGTGAGAGCAGGTTACTGTGAGTGTATGGTATTACATGTTAACAAAACATTGCTGGATGGTTATTCTGTCTCTTGTCCGTGTACATGACCGGCAAATCGTTTTTCCTTTTTCGTTTTCAATCAAGGAAAACAAAACAAAACCCAATATGATCGGTTCTTCATTTTTATAACACGGCATACAAAAAACAAACGCAGAGATAAACGGAAATAACGATTGATTTTTCTTGCTCCATTTGTTACCAAGAAAAAAGACAAAAAACTAACAATGTTAGTGTTTTTCTTAGTGATACTTGAGACTGAACTAGTGAGAGTGGGAGGGGGAGAGGAAGAAAGAGAGGAGAGGGAGAGACGGAAAGACTAGAAAGAGAAGAACTCGAGAGAGGAGAGAGAAGGGACCGGAGAGGAGCGGGGAGACTGATCACTCGGAGGGGGGGGGGGGAGGAAGCAAAATTGGGAGATAGACATTGATAGACAGGGCCGTAGCTAGGATTTATTGGGGTGCCACCGGCTCATAAGCGGACCTTTTGTGATTTAAGGGCTTATTGTCAACGTTTTTACAGAAGAGAGTGAACCTTTTCATTCGGATTGGCATTTTGTCATATTAACGTGAATCAATTTAACAACATCAAAGACGAGAGGGCGCTAGACCATTAAAGACACCGGTGTTCCATAATCTTGTCTCTCCAGCCTTTATTGACACAGGCATTCACCTCTATTGAAATAAGCTGATTGGTACTTCAAAGTTAACAATGAATTCAAGTTACAGATCAACTCACTTAATCCCACTGAACAATAGACTTACGAAAACTGAAAAGATAAAAAGACCCATAGTATATTATGCTCATCTTCACATGGCAGCTCCACGTAGCAGCTATGACACTTACCTACTTCTGGTACTGAACAAGCGATATATTTATCTCCGGGAGTATGTTGAAATATGGCTCCTGGCAATTATTACTCGGTCGTAAAAATATGGAAAACGTTCATATCGTACTCGCAAAGTGCCATAAGTGCATTCCCAGACGTGTTCGTCTTTATTTAAAGCAGCACAATTTTAGATTCTATGTACATCAATTGACTACATGCGGATAGACCCTCTGCTTTAAAGGAGAAATGATTGCCTGGAGTCGTGTAACTAGTCTTCATCTAATTCGTGAAAAGCATTAGATGGACATCATCCATATCGTAATTGCAAAAGTTCCATAAAGTGCATTCACGGACGAGACGATTCGTTTGTCTTATCAAAAGCGGTATAATTTGAAATTCGATATACATCAATGTGACTAGTGAC
The DNA here is from genome assembly GCF_039555335.1 of Amphiura filiformis. Lineage (NCBI taxonomy): Eukaryota > Metazoa > Echinodermata > Ophiuroidea > Amphilepidida > Amphiuridae > Amphiura > Amphiura filiformis. The sequence goes on along the minus strand of NC_092642.1, from coordinate 3,924,762 downwards.
GGATAGACATGGTTGCTTTAAACGGGAAATGATGGACGGAGCTCAATCGTTATTCACCACATTGAATTCATGAATCTTGGTGGAAAAATATCCAAAATTACAATCAGTAACATGATCAAATGAGATATACTGTACAACATTACTTTAATTCCGTTTGAATAAACATTACATTGTCTAAATGTACTTCTAATATTAACGGAATTTTGCACATTTCAAATCTAGCATCCCTATGCAATTGCATTGATGGGCGAAGTTGAGGATGGGAGCATTAAAGTAGCGTTATCCGATGTTTTTGTGCATTAATTCATTTCTCAAAAAGTAAAAATCTCAGTTTAACAAAATGGTTAAAATGAAAGCCATTATTTGAGGGCAAAATCACAAATTCCTATCGTTTATTCACCAATGTAAATATTAAAAGCTTAATTAATCATGATGTTAATCATTAATTAATGAAGTCAAATAGCAAGGCTAGACAAATGTGACCGTACACCACGAATGAGCCGTAAATGTCCTAAATTGTATTCTGAGTTACAGTGTAAAATGTGCACGAAGGTCGTATTCATAGGTACCTCAAGTTGGTGCTACATGTATCGCATTTTATAGTGCTTGTCAAACACCTTTTAAACCAATCAATAATCCTATTGTTGAAGAGGATAATAAGCTTCTACCTATGTCTATAGAATTCTTAAATAGCTATAGTCTTTGTTTGCTTTGGCTGAATCCTGTTCAAGTGGTGTGTTACAAAGCATTGTATTTTGTCTAGGTATGTATAACCAAATATTAACAATGAGATGACATTCCTGTATCTCGGTGACTTGGGGATGATTTGATATGACCGCCAATTATGACTGTTTGATATTTATTACCCGCAATGTTGGAAAAGAAACACATGTAGAACCGAGAAAGGTATGCCATTTTGTTGAAGGAGCAACGTTCAACAAACCATAACCCCGCTTCTGGATATCGTTTGAAGTCAAATGATATACCATTTTAAAGCTTGTGATATATATTTTTAAACACGAAATAAAACAAAATTGACCGGGCCGACTTTTCGGCTCATTCGTGGTGTACGGTCACAAATAATCTCTCTCTATAGAAGATCTGTATAATGGTCGGAAGCTACTACAGTTCAGAATATATTAAGTCTTATAACTGTTAATATACATTAATATTCAAATTTAATATAGTTCTTTGTTGTCTTAAGATAATTAATGTATGGACCAAACAAAAGAAGAAGAAAAGGCCAAAAATTCTAGGATGTTGGGCAAGTGCAAACTGCACTGAGACATGGCCGACTAAACAAATTAGCAGAATAGCAGAAAAAGCAAATATTGGTTCAAACACAGCCGTAGGTAACCCGATATTTAAAGCGACCCATTTCGAATTGGAATGAACTGAAAACCATCCAATAGTGTGTATTGCAAGCTTTCTTGTTATTGCATAACTTTGATAATTAAAGCATACAACCACACCCCTCATACAAACCCCATATACACTCACATGTACTTATATTTTGCCATATTGTCCTCAAGTGTCGGTGTATATGACTGGCCAATCGTTTTTCGTTTTTCAAAACGACGTTTTTCAAAATGTTTATCGTTTTCATTTCAACAAAGAAAAATGGAAAAAGCCACTATGATCGTTTTTCGTTGTAGGTAACACAAGTATAAAAATACGAATTTCTCTTACTCGTAATTTTAATTTAATTATCATGTTTCTTCAAACATACCGTACAATGTTGTCTGATATTTACCGTTTTTACTTCATTTGTTAACAGACTAGACAGCTCTCGAAATTACCATAACTACTCTTCACTCAACTTATGTCTATGTCTTATGTCTTCGTTTGCCACAAGCAAAGACATAATACATGAGATCATAACCATTGTAGCATTGCCTACGGAATTTCATTATGTGAAAATCTAGTCATGTTTTATTGGCAGCTGTTCTTAAAATCGTGTAACCAAAATACAACGCGTGTCTGACTCGGTGTCTTATTTCTGACTAAATCTATATAATTAAATTGCAATGTTTGACCAGTATATTAAATTACATGGGTGCAAGAAGATACCATATGGTGTGATTGCCTGTTTGAATACAGATAGCTAACCATTTATTGTATTATTACCATCATCATCATCATCATCATCGTCATCATCATCATCGTCGTCGTCATCATCATCATCATCATCATCATCATCATCATCATCATCATCATCATCATCATCATCATCATCATCATCATCATCATCATCATCATCATCATCATCATCATCATCATCATGCAAAGAAGTATGAACAAAACAGAACATTTCACTGCAATTGAAATTCATATTACTATTGTTCTTAAATATTATTGCCTAGAACAACCTCCAAAATCGGAGATATTTAATCAGATATTGACCAGTAGCACAACAACATCACCTTCTCACTCCCTATAAATGTAGAGGTTTCGTCTAAACCTGTTATGGCACTGACCCGCAATAATCTAGCGCACATTTTAAACGACAAGTCAACAACCTGCAAATTCGCTCGCAGATATTTAAACTTTGTATCGATCAGTCGCGTATCAGCATCAATTTCTCGCTTTTTATAAAAGGAATAAAGGTTTCGTCAAAACTTGTCACTACGAAAACACGAGCAGTTCAATTCACGTACCTCAGGCGATGTCAAGTTGTCATAAACGCTGACATACGATTGGTTACGGATGTAAATTTAAGTATTCGTTTGGGGTGCAATAAGGCTCTCAGGTAGTACATACGAATCTATGTAAAAGGGAAGATTTTGTTACAATTTCTCACTGAGGCTCAACTTTGATTTAGATGGGGATGTGCGGCTGGAACTCCGACAAACGAGAAAAATGACCCGAAATTAAACCAATTTTGGAAAATTTTCTCAAATTTTGCTAAAAAGAACTTTTAAAGCTTTTCACTCTTATGAGAAAGTATGGAAAAATACCCATTCTTAAACCAAATTTTTACAAAGGTTGGGCTATCAATGAACAAAAACACTGAAAATATACCCAGTATCTCAACTAAATGGCTGAAAATACTCTCATTTGCAATACGAACCCGCACCCGCTAACTACCCAAAGACAGTTGTCAAATTCCACGCACCTCATGAGATGTTAGACTGTCTATGTTGTCATAAAAGGCTGATACAAGAATGATTCAGGGATGTAAATAACAGGTAAACTGGGTGCCTAGTAAATTATTTTGCCCACACAGTAAATTCAACCTGCCCATTGCCCAAAAGTGCCCATCACAAAAATTGGGCACTATGCAATAATCATTAAATCATAGCGTCATGATGATAGCTCTTGATGAAAAGGAAAAATCTTGATATTTAAACGTGATGTATCTTTGGCTACTATACTGTTGTTTTCGTCCAATCACCACTTCCGTGCATCTGCACATTACTTTTGTATACGTTGATCAAGGTAACTTCAAACCTGATATTCTGCGGTCACACGATTATGTAACAAACTTTAAGTTTCTAACAAAGGGTACATCATCATCAGTCGGCTGCGGAGCAGGCGACTACAAGCTTTCTCCAACTAATGCGATCTTGGGCAAGCGAAACAATTTTGTTTGGCTGCAGCATCCCTTCAGTATCTCCCAGGAGGTGCTGGACATACTGTAAGTACAGTGTGCGCGGCCGTCCCGGTTTCCTCTTCCCATGTGGTGGAATATAAAGCGCATATTCTTTCACAGGCTCACCTTCTTCAAGACGCAGTATATGGCCGAGAAATTTGAGTTGATGAATCTTGACTTTGGCAACCAGTGGAGTGGTGCTGGTCAGGTTGTAGATGGTTTCATTTGGAATCCGATCCACACGCTTGATGTTTAACATGACTCTGTAGCAAGATGTTGCAAATGCATTGATTTTGTTTTCCATGTCCTTGGTAATTACCCATGACTCGCACCCGTACAGAACGACAGTAACACAAGTTGTCTGAAACAGCTTGATTTTTGTTTCGATTGGCAGGGACGGGCTTCTCCAAAGGCGTTCCAGTTTCTAGAAAGCTACCCAGGCTAGTGCTTTTCTTCTTTTTAGGTCTTCAACACTAGAGCCCATCTTGGAACCCAAATACTTGAAGTATGTGACATGATTGATGGTACTACCATAGACTTCAAGTGCTGGTTGGGCGTTACAGTTTGCAGTCATATATTCTGTCTTAGGTGCGCTGATGACAAGGCCTAGATCTGCTGCAGCAGTTGCAGTCCTAGTAAGCTGTGACTGGGCCCGGGCTATGGAAGATTCCAGCAGGGCAATATCATCAACAAAATCCAGGTCATTCAGCATCTTGGCAGGATACCTGCTTGACCGACGTCAAGGGTACAGACAAAGGTATTGGTAATGACGTCAGTCAAGAGCTTAGGCAGGATAATAGGAACCCACGCGACACAAACCAAAACTAATCCTGAAACTCGTGATTTGAAACGACCGAGTGAATAACAAACTGCAGAGGAAGATGATGACAAGATGTTGCAAAGTCGATGTATATAATCACTGGCGAAGACGCAACCAGTGATAAGTCTATACTATATTAATTCATCGTCACTGCGTCTTGAAAATGCAAGATGCATTAGAGGCGCTGAAATGGTCCGAGACAACGTTGACTTATTCGGCGAAATTCTACACTGTGTCCTAAACTAGTGTGGGAAGTAATTTCTTAACAAATTAAAAACACGTTTTGTAAGTGAAAGTTGGATTAATTGTTACAAATATACTAGTAATCCGAAAGAAACCGATAGTGTAAAATGCTTCTGTAAGAATATATTCTTGTCCTAAATCGTACCGTAATCACAAGAGTCCATTTTCCTGAGGAGATCCGATATTAAGAGTCATCAAAGGTCCATTTAGAGGGGAAAAGTCCATTAAAAAAAATAGAAACCGTTTTTTCCGCAAAAACCTCTCTCACAGATCAAACCCACAGATCAATAATCTATCCTAGCTAAATGCCACCAAATTACAACTGTCCACCAGTATACGATCATTTCTTGGCAAGAAAAAAAATTAAATTTTCACCCAGTAAATTATTATTATTAACCTCCCTAGAATGGTTACGGAAGTAAACGTTATTACTCTCATTCTCAAGTATACGAAGTTATATCATCTAAATCACTACGAAATCACTACTTTGACGTTAATAAATTTGGAAACTTTAATAAAATTTTGCTGCTGGCAAGCAGATAATTCCTGCAAATCTTTTACAGAATTTCAGCTCTGTCTTTTCCAGATCACAAATCAAGAGAGTCACGTATACTTCTAGAGTATATCTATATAGGTGAACGACTCCTCTCATGAGAATCTGTTTTAAATCTGCGTCTTCTCGTGAGATTAGTTTTTAATAAGTGAAGGAACCCTACATGGGATAGAGAAAGAGCTGGGTTATATCCTTATTTGTTTTGCTCTGAGCAACGTCACTACAAACACCACAGTTGCACCTTGCGGATACATTTCTTTTTCATCAAGACAGGTTACGGAACTATATACAACTTGTGAACTAGAAAGGAAGTTTGCTTTGTTATTGACCAATTTTTATCCTGCCGTCATGCACTGTTTCGAATCTCGTGAGAGAAATATTGATGATATTCACACGGGAGAGAATAATCCACCTTCATGTGAATCAATGTGTTCTTTCTGTGGCTTGTGTTGCGTCTAAAGAGCCCTACCGTTGCAACCACAGAATAACGACACTTGGCCAACATCTTCGTCCTGTTTAACGGGTAATAGGCCTGACCCGCCAGGATCCTACGATCACGATACTTCGCGGCTTGGTTAGAAAATGAAGTGGCGCTGTTTGAAGCTTTCCCATGACGTGATTCAATAAGCCAATCAGAACCCTCGGCTTCCATGTTTACAAGTGCCGATCTTCTAAACCAAGCGGTAAATGTATTATACATACAAGTAACGCTCTCCCAACGGAACACGAACCTCCTCTCGTCATGCGCACTAAAGGTGAGCACCCATCACACGTTATATCACGTTCTGTGCATTATCGAACTATTGTTTCTCTCAGGTCGCAGCACTCGCGCTGCCACTACGTGATGGATACGGCCGCGTTGTATTTGTACTTTCAGTGTCAATTTATGTTTAGCAACAACTAGTAACACGACTGTAAACCTATAGCACTTGTTTATGAATTAGCTTTGGGCAACAGGTATCTGTTGTGACATAGGATCCAGAAAGACCATCTAATGACTAAAATATAAATATTTAATACTCACCATAGTCAAATCGGCGACAGAATGATACAAATTGCAGTGTGAGTAATATACGAATGTGTCTCATTTTAAATAATTTTGTCTTTCATTTATGAAATAATTCATTATTTAGAGAACTATACTAATGGTGAAAAAGTTTGGATAATAAAAACAATTTGGGAGTCAATTTGTTTTGTTCTAGTTGGATTTGTGTATGTCGTTTTACTTTATAATATGAACCTATATTATGAAATACATAAGACATTTTTTCAATGTCGCATAAGAATAACTTTTTGGGTCTTCCAGAATATACGAACATGTTTTTTTCAGCATTCCCTTATAATAACATATATATCATCAGCGTATCCGCAATATATCATTTAAAACTTCCCACACATGTGTGACACATGTGTCTTAGAGACGTGTGTCGTGTCTATTGCTAAATCCAATGTAAATTTGTGCTAGAATTGAAGCTTAAAAGTTAAAGTAGCTTTGGGGACCAGGTATCTGTTGTGACATAGGATCCAGAAAGACCATCTAAGGACTAAAAGATAAATATTTAATACTCACCATAGTCAAATCGGCGACAGAATGAAACAAAAAATTGCAGTGTGAGTAAGATACGAATGTGTCACATTTTAAATAAATTTGTCTTTCATTTATGAAACAATTCATTATTTAGAGAACTATACTAATGGTAAAAAAGTTTGGATAATAAAAAAAACCTTGAGAGCCAATTTGTTTTGTTACCTAGCTGGGGGGGTTTACACCCCCCCCGCTAGGTACTGTAATGCTCTCCGATTCTTCTTTCTTTCTTCTTCTGGCAACAAAAATTTCAAAATGCTTCTCCTCCTACATGTTACACCCTACAATTACGTAACTTGCACATATGTATCGCCTATATCCAGTGCCCATATGGTGCAAACAGAATTGGGATCAAAGGTCATTAAAGGGGCATTTTCGGTATATAACCAAATATCTTCAAAATGCTTCTTCTGCCACATATTACATAGCACAATGACGTTACTTACACATGTGCATCGGCTTTACCCAGTGCCCATACCTTGCACACAGAATTGGGGTCAAAGGTCATTAAGGGGGTAAAATCTTACAATTGAATTATCTGGACATCTGTAAGGAGTATGGGGCTCAAACTCGATACAATAAATCTCATGACCTGGGGAACATTTTGCGGGCGTCAGGTCAAAGGTCATGCAGAGGTCAAATTTTAGAAACGCATTTCCTGGACATCTGTAAGGGGTACGGGGCTTAAACTTGGTGACAACAAACTTAATGATCAGGGGAACATGTTGGAACACTTTGCAGGGGTCAGGTCAAAGGTTATCTGGGGTCAAATCTTTATAACTTCATTTTCTGGATATCTGCGAGGGGTATGGGACTCAAACTCAGTGACAACAAATCTCATGACCAGGGGAACATTTTGCAGGGGTCAGGTCAAAGGTCATATAGAGGTCAAATTTTCTAAATGCATTTTCTGGACATCTGTTAGGGATACGGGGCACAAACTCCACAACAACAAACTTACTGACCTGGGGAACATTTTGGAACACCGTGCAAGGGTCATGTCAAAGGTCATCTGGTGTCAAATCGTAGAATTTCATTTTCTGGATATCTGTAAGAGGTACGGTGCTCAAACATGGTGACAACAAAACTCAAGACCAGGGGAACATTATGGAACATCATGCATAGGTCAGGTCAAAGGTCATATGGGGTCAAATCTTAGAATTGAATTTTTTTTTTTTTTTTTAGGAGTACGGGACTCAAACTCGGTGAAAACAAACCCCATGACCAGGGGAGCATTTTTGGAACATTTTGTAGGGGTCAGATACCTCCACAACACCAACATGCCTCAGCTAGGTTTGTGGTCTATGACCACCATTTGCCACTAGTTCTAGTTGGTTTTGTGTATGTCGTTTTACTTTATAATATTAACCTATATTATGAAATACATTTTTTCATATTTCAAGGTCGCATAAGAATAACTTTTTGGGTCTTCCAGAATATACGAACAAGTTTTTTTCAACATTCCCTTATGATAATATATAAATCATCAGCGTATCCGCAATATTTCATTTAATCCTTCCCACACATGTGTCCTAGAGACGTATGTCGTGTCTATTGATAAATCCAAAGCAAATTTGTACTGGAATTGAAGCTTAAGTAGCTTTGGGCAACAGGTATGTGTTGTGACATAGGATACAGAAAGAACATCTAAGGACTAAAATATAAATATTTAATACTCACCATAGTCAAATCTGCGACAGAATGAAACGACATAACATTCAAATAACAATGGACGGTATCAGCTTGGTGAACTGCAGAGAAATGGAAACAAAACAACAAAACATTTAACCAGTTGTACATAAAACACGCGCCTCTATTACAGATGCTGCATAATTTCTAATATAGTTCATTGAAAATAAGGGAGTGTTCATAAATGCTTTCATGGGGGTGGGAAAAAGATAAACTCCCCTAAAATAGGTGGATTTTTATCCCCTTTTTATGGTCTTAAAATATTTTTGAACCCCTCTTCGCTTCATGTCCTAAAAAAGAAACCAAAAATATATGTTATAATCTCATTAGCTAAAAATGACCATTTGGAATTAGTATTCATAGGAGTCAAATTGTAAAGTGCATTTTACCCCGGACTTTTACCCTCCAATTTTTTTATCCCCTATTAAGGACTGAATTGTTTTTGATCCCCGATTTTAGGACCCAAAATCTTTTGAATCCCCTATATTTTCCAACCCACACAAAAGTATTTATGACCACTCCCTAAGTCATTGTAAGCGGCAACACAAAACACAGCATCAATATTTAAAACCCGTATTAAATATCGCCCTATGGTTGATTTGCTCCACTTAAATTGCGTGTGTTAAATGCATACTATACTCCCATCTGGATTATCGTGGTCATAAGCCTCCTAGCTTTTTTGTATTATTAAAAGTTGCTTTTCATTATGTATCTCACTCTCGTATGGCTGAGTAAGGCACGAATATTGAAGTGAATTAGATAGTCTGTAATTCCCACTTTGTTTGCCATACTGGAACAGGGCAGACCATCATCTTTGCATGTAAGAAGAGCACATCTTTTTAACATTTATAATTTTACTCCCAACGTATGATTAAAATAATTATTGCACTAAAGGACGAACAACACCTAAAAGTAATTATTTGCGCTATTGTAGTAGAAATCTATACATAAATTTCAAATGGAGTCATCCATTCAGGTAACCCCATTTGAAGTTCACACTCCCTGTGTAGAAGAAGGCCGGGTCTTCCATAGGGGGTGTATGGATTTCAACTGGAAATCTAGACTATTGCTTTAGAAACATTGGCCAGTCGAATGATATAGGTGACAGCCTCTCACAATGTTATGACTACCTCAGTTCGTATTTTGTTTGATTGATTCTGGAGACGACCATGGCAAGTATATTGCACAATAGATAAACCTGGTTTTTCGTCGATAAACCTGGTTTATCGAAAACTATGACAATCGAATCGATAAACTTGGTTTTTTGATTTGATCGATTGTCAGAGTTGTTTTGATAAACTCGGTTTTTCGGCTGATAAGCCAGGTTTATCGAAAATTATGACAATCGAATCGATAAACTTGGTTTTTGATTTGATAAACCTGGTTTTTTAATCAAAACACAGGTTTTTCGAATTTGATTGTCATAGTTTTTGATAAAAGAAGTTTATGACCGAGAAACCTGATTTTTTGCCGATAAACTTGTTTTTCAATTCGATTGTCATATTTGTTTTTGATAAACCTGTCATAGTTTTTGAAAAACCAAGTTTATCGGCCGAGAAACCTGTTTTTTGCTGATAATCTTGGTTTTTCACTGATAAACTTGGTTTTTCAGTGGATTGTTTTTCGAATTCGATTGTCATAGTTTTTGATAAACCTGGGTTAAAACTATTACAATCGAATTAAAACAACCTGGTTTTCGATTGAAAAAACAGGTTTATCAGTGAAACAATACCAATTTTATCGACGAAAAATATGTGCCAATGAAGTATTGTTCAACTCACCTGGTGCACCTGGACGAACAGAGCCATCGCCATAATTATTTAGCATTTCTCTGAGAATTAATCCATCCATATGATGACAGGTCTTGTTTTGATATGGGCAATTTCTGAAATAAAACACACACATCCGTGTAGATTATACAAGAATCTATTCTTTAAACTACGGGAGCAACGTAATGTTATACAAATTTAACAGTCCAGTGTGATAAAAATCATGACATATCTTTTAAACACAAATGCACCATGAGAGAGTTATGTTCTTTAATGTGAAAGTAACCAATTTCACACATCAAACCTTGTGCATCTATCTGGAACTACCCTTTTGTTATAAAAAAAATTAACGAGTTGTAGGACACGTTTGACTTCAATCAGTAAAAATCAAAAGGGAAGCAAGCTAGGTTGATCTCCGTGTCAAACAATGACTGGTCCCATTTTTCATTTCAAATTTCATACCCTGTTTTGTAATGAATACACGAGACCACAGTCTATGGTGAGACTCATAAATATCGTCTAAAACCTAATAATAAGAGTTGGGGTGGGCACTAACCCATATTTTTTTCAGGAATCAGTTTTCTATGGCCAAATTGCATCAGGAAAAAGAATCTGTCAAAATAAAATTCACCAGATGAAGTTTTAGGTCGGGTTTTGGCGAAAATTCAAAATGTCTGCCAAAATAGGCGTTTTTGAGGGATTTTACCACTGTTAGTATAGTTTTAGGCAAAAAGCACCATGTTATATGTCTTCCTATATGTTTTTGAGGCTGCTGGTTCCAAATCTACCATTAATATAATGACCAGATGAATATTTAGGGCCGATAATAGTAAAAATTCAAAATGGCCGCCAAAATCTCTTTTTTTTTTAAAAGATTTTCTGTGGACAGTGACCCATATTGAGTAATGTGTCTTTTTAGGTGTTTTCATGTTGCAGACTATGAATCTCTACTCTAATAATTGATTAACCAATCATAGTAGCAATATCTGATCGTATATAATACATTTATAATGGTACATGAGCGGCCCTAATTTGGTAAAATGATCTAACTTGAAATTAAAATCGCCGTTTCGAGAAAAAGAGCTTTAAAGTTTGAACACTTGCAGTTTTTCTTTTTGAATAAAATTATTAAACAGATCTTATGTCTTAGAAAATATAAAAATCTCATTATTTGGTGGCATGGTGGTGATTCGAGGATATCACCAATGGAAAGAGCGCCCTCACATTACCCATGATATGGATTTATTTCAAAATGTCCAAATTTCAAGATAGATCGTTTTACCAAATCAGGGCCGTGAGGCTCCATTATGTTAAATGTACCGCACAAAGGCATTTGTTTTAGGCACAACTGTACATGGTGTCAATTATGTCATGTCAGCTTCATAACAGCTCACCAGAGCAGCGGAAACGCAAAAATGAAGCCATAATAACCCTGAAGTTTTGCTAAAGTCAAGTTTTAGCCTTGGCTAAAAAAAGACAATGAACAATATAAGCAAATGGTGCTAGCCAAATTGAGGCAAGTGAAATGACAGAGGACTGGATCAAGAAGAGTGGCCGATGGCAGCATAATCTGTGAGCAAAAAGCAGTAGCGTAGCCAGCAAGGAGCCCCCCTGACAAAAAATGAAAGAAAAAAGTGCCCCTCTGACAAAAAAAAAAATGAAGAGAAAATTTGGAGGGCAAAGGAAAAGAAAAGGGCAAGGAGGCCCTTTTCCGTCAAATTCAACCACATCATGGGCCAAAATAGTGTAAAATACAAACCTTTGTCAAACAGATTGTCACAATATAAAAGCCCCTTTCATCACAACCATGGGTGAAAATAGTGTAAATTACACAATTGTTGCGTGCTACGCGCGCACATCGTCCCAGTAAAGCCTTTTTGGAAGCTCCAAGACATGTGCTGCAGTCCATCTAAAAAACTTCATTTTGACACCCCTGTCCAAGAAAGCTGGCTACGCCACATATATTTGACCTCCACTCCGTTGTTTGGGAGTGGCAGCAATATACAGGGTGCCCCCCCCAAAAAAAAAAAAAGAGGCTACTCATTGCGCCCTCTTTTTCTCCTATTTCAGAAATGTTGATCAAGCATATGTTGGTATGTAAAGAAGCCTTTACCCATTAGCTTTAATAAACCGAAACAATTATTTCAATCGGCTCATAACTTTTGAAGATATGCCCTTTTAAAGAAATGTATCCGTTTTTCAATCTGTCCACGGAGAAGGTTTGGCTACTTCAAAGATTGAAAAGTGCATATACCATGCATGAATATAAAACATTCCTCGATGATAACTTTATAAAATAACAACATCATTTTAGGGAATGGACTTTACCAGTGGGCTTATGGGTTATGGATTTTGTTAAGTGTCATTATTTTGGGCGAAATTGATGTGGGATGGGACTTCTTCTGGTATACTTGCAATTACTTATGTTTTTCTTGGTTATTTTATGACTTTTTGTTTTATTATGTTTCTTACTTTCTTGTTTCTTGCTTTCTTTTTATTGTCAACATTTCTCTTTTTGGAATAAAAGGTAGCCCTGAAAAGGGCTGTTTAGTTTTGGTTCTTTTAAGTGAGTTTACTGTGCTGCTCTGCCCTATACCTGGTTGCCTCCTTGGCGAATACAGGTTTCAGTCCTCATTGCATCGATTGCGTCGCGTACCAACCTTGTGCGCCGGATACTTGCGAATATAGCAGTAATACATTTTTGCAAAGATCTAGGATTTTGCCACAAATGAAGAAATCAAGTGGTGTGAGGTCTGGTGATCTTGCAGGTCACTCCACAGCATGACCCATACCAACCACTCTGTTTGCTATCCATGGACAGAGTGAAAAACGGGTACTTGTCTTTAAAAGGGCATATCTTCAAAAGTTGTGAGCCGATTGAAATAATTGTTTTGGTTTATTAAAGCTAACAATTACAGGTTTCTTTACATACCAAAATATATTTGATCAACTATCAAAATAGGTGAAAAAGAGGGCGCAATGAGGGGCCTCTTTTCTTTTCTTTTTTTGGACACCCTGTATCATCTCTGTTTGGCTCAGGCTCAGCATCATCTCAGGCTCAAATCAACATTTTCTTGTTCCCAACTCTTGACCAAAGACAATTTTTGTAAACTGTGTGAAATATGATGCCTGCTAGATCTCATGGACTGACTTTATAGTTTGGTAGACATGACCGTCTTGACTTGAACTTGCATTACTCGTTGTAGGGCTGGTCCACCCACGGATCCAGCAGGAAATATATACCACTAACTCACGTGTTTGAAGTGCAATTTAATTTGATTATTTATCTTTGTTTACAAAATAGAGTTATTTAATGAGTGATGACATTTTTGGGAATTCCCTTTCATTCATCAAGTTGATCAGAAACAAATTGAATCCTTTATAATTTTAGATAGTTGGTAGTCCCCTTTCCTAGAATGTTCATTGTGTTGCACAATTGGGAAAATCCCCAAGATTGTAAAGTGAATATGACATCATGTTGGAAAAAAAACAACAGGAAGTGATGTAATGTGAAAGGTTAATGTTACTTTATTCTTGGGAAATTCACAGATTACATATATTGTGAAAATAGGTTGTTTTTTCTGATGTTAGGCAAATGTAAAGACAATTATACACAGTACAGTGTTCTTGTGGGCTAGTAATAGTGTGCGTATATCCGTTTCATTCAAAGAAAGTTTATTGCGAACCAGAAATATTTTATGTAGTCAATGAACTACTATATCCAGTAATATCGGAGAAGATCTAGAATACGTCAAAGTGCGTACCTCTTCCAAGAAAGGAATATATTCTTCTGTTGACTTGCTGAAGTCTGGTTTATGACATAATACATCTGTCAATGTAAGTGGAAACAGGGGTACAACTGCTGAATGCAGGCCTGTTTTCCATTAGAAATTGTGTGGAAGGTGAAAAGAGCACCATTTTGGAGATAGTCAACTGTGCGAGGATTTTATGCAAAGAATATAAAAGTCTTCGGTGGACTTTGGTGAACAGTGATCTTCGCAGGACAAGTGAATCAGAACATAAATTACATCAGACCTTTGAAATCAACACCACAAAGAAGGCTGCTGGCTACGTAACATTATCAAACTTTCATAAAAGATGTATTTGATTGCATGTATCTGTGTTTATGTATCAGATCATAATAAATCACATTTCACTTTTGATTAAAAGACTTGGATATTGTTAACTTAATCAAACAGTGTGTTTTGTTGTGCATTCTGAAGTGAATTTAAGAAAAAGGTGTTTTTGGCCTTGAGTAACAGAAGCAAAGTCGCCAATAACAGGTGCTCAAAAGCGATCAGAATGTTACAAAAGTACTGATCGCGTTGAGCTTACTTCGTAAATTATAAATGATCTGAGTGAAAATTGTGGCATAGTTTGTAATGATGCTTGCAGAATTTGGTGTAGTTCCTGACAGAAAATCTTTCGTGACCTTCAGGTGATGAACAAGGCAAAAGCAAAGATCTCCTGTTAAGCTAAATTTATACTTCTTCGCTGAGCGATTGGTATTTGACCAATGCGATAACACGCATTTCCCAACACAACAAAATGCGAGCTACCTCACTAGCTAGAAACCAATTGCTCGGAGCATAAATTCAGCTCAAACGTCACTGACATCGTTAGCTATGATGAAACATTTTGAAGAAGGGTATCGATATTCTATTTCATGGGTGCAGTATAAATCCACGATACTTCTTGTCAGAGAGCAGGCCTGTTGATCCGCACATCAAGTGAGAATTTCCCTGCTCATGGAGTGCCTAAACTCCGCAGTTCTTCATTGTTCTTAGTCTCTTTCGAAGCCTCATTGGCTCCGCTTCTGTGGTACAGCATAGCGGAACCAAACTGGCTGAGGAGAAAACTACAGTTTGAGTCGCCATTTTAACAACATTGCTAGCGAAATTGCACATGGAGCTAAAAAAAATAGATAAATTTCAGGGGTAGAAGTGTAGCGATTGTTGAATTGAAGATGCGAGGAGCTGTCGTAAGTTCTTAGGAATAGGAAACGTTTATATTCATATCTGAAAATGCTGAATTAGAGTCATTATGGTGCAATGAAAGTGTGATTACGTAAAATTGTATGGCAAACTGCAATATGTACAATGAAGTAATGAGTAGGAGGGCTTCTTTTCGTCTTACGTAAAGTATTGTTCTATAAAAACAAATACACGATTGCTTTACATATGGCGCCCTAGCTGACACCAAGATAGTGTATGTAAAACTGTATTTTTGCTAGGGTATCTCGCGCTGCTAAGCCAAGGGATGAAATCAAAACACAAGCGCGTTATTTGTTTAATACTTAAACACTTCAGGTTGTTTGGACAACTTGTCTTCAGTGTTTAGAACAATATTTTAGTTTCTTAGTATTAAGTGAGAAACCTAAATACAATTATAAACACAACACATCAATCGTACAGCGGCATTACGGCCAAAAATATAAAACTATAAAAAAGTATCTACAAATTGAAATTCTATTCAGATAGAAATTGAATGTGAAGAATTTGTTATTATAGCTCTATTTCACAATGTACACAAAATAATACGACATGACCTTCATAATGATGAAGTTGTATGAAGCTTTGAAATAGTCTACGTTATCAGGAGCTCAATAATGGTGTGTGACCGGATCGACAGACTTATCCCTCATTTGTCCTCATCAAAACCATTAATTAAACCGATACAGGCTATTTGCAAACAGGTGACTAAAGCACCGGCTTTACCGTTAATGCCCAGCAAACATTAAGTCACGGGCCATTGAATGTTTGTACACCGGCGTCGGACTGGACCAATACTGGACAAGTAAAATTACAGTTCTGAGCTTGCTTTCCATTGCCCTAATTCTATTTTACTCTTTTATGACTCTCACTCTCTTACCCACTCAATGCTGGCAATTTCAGCCATAAAATATGCTTGTCCAGTTCAGTACCAGTCAACCAGTCAAGCATTTATTGGCCCAACATTTATAATTGGCCCAGTGCGAATATTTATTTATTTTGGAAGGTTTACGTTTGTTTTAAATTTTGGGACGTTTTTCCAAAATTCGATATTTTTGCTGATATTTAAAAAAAAGCGACATGCCAAAGACAAATCTTTGGGGACATACTTTGTTATTGTTAATACAGTTCTTTTCCATATACCTACGTTACCATTCGCTTTGGTGATTTACTAATATTATATATTTTGTGACTGCAATTTGGCGTTTTCAATGCGTTTTAAGCTTACCATGAAATTAACACTGATATCTGGACATGCTACTTTTAAATGTATGTCTTATCGTCGGCTTTTGCAGGCAACATAATGCAGGTTTGTTCAGGATAGATTTCGTATTCCTCTATGTGAGTCTCTTGACGATATAATTACTTTGATTTCATTGTGACAACATCCAAATTTTCGTCTGGAAAAAGGGTTCCCGACTGAGCTCGGAACAGCTGTAGTCTTCGGTGCCGTATCGATATATCTAAAATGAGCACGAATATAGCGAGTGTGTTTATATTTCCCGCATAAAAGCTTGCGTCTACGTCTATATTATACTGCTTTGGATACGTTTGTTGGCAATTATTATGATGTATACCAAAGAATACCAAACCGTTATCAAACCTGTGTTGTGATTGGCACTTATATGAGATATCTCTTTGTATAAAGTCCTACTAATCAGCAGGATGATTGGGTGATTGGGTACTGCGATCTTCTATAAAGCATACAGTTTACGATTGAGATGTTTAGGGCCTGGTCAATACACAATCCTACAGGGAACACAGTAGTTTGACAATGGAGTGGCTGACACATTATTGATTAGGCGCGGATATTCAAATTATAAATAATAGAATGTTTGGAATTTTGTAACTAATATATATCCTTGCAAAAAATCCTTGCACAAAATAATGATAGCTTCCAAAACGGTACTGTTTTCATTATTCACTCACTTTCTTCAGGAAAAGTTATTCATCCACTCTGCTCCATTTACATTGATATACGTACATGGTGTTTTTTTCACAAACCAGGCTTCAGCAAGTCGACAGAGGAGTATTCTCTTTTTGGGAACAATACGCACTTGGGCGTAATCCATTATTACCGGATTAGGGTTTTTCCATGATGCAATGCAATGATCACATTGTGTTATCTAGGAATTCCCAAGATAATAATAGATCTGACTGACTTTGTTATTGTGATAACATGAAATAGCAAACAAAGCAAAATTATCAAATTGCTCAGGGTACATCACACATGTTTATTCGCTGAATACCTCATTCTTCTGCTGTCAAGCGAAACATGTTTGTTGTCATTGGTGTTAAAAATGGGAAACGAGCGGAAAAAATGACACTAAGTCCATTAGTATTAATTTAAGATAAAAAAATTAAATAAAAAAAATAAATACTGCGAAAATTAAAACAAAATCGACGCACTTTAGTTTCTTGTGCAAAAATGTCTCTTCTGCTCTCTGCTATGCTACCCAAATTTAAAGTATGATCAGAGCAGCTTCTAATCAGGTCTGTAAGATTCCACTAAGTAATAAATTGCACATTTTTGGGAGCCACGAATTTCTAGGTTAATAAAGATTGCTTTTAACATGTCATATACTAATGAGAAGTGATTAAAAGTCGACGAATGAGGTGAATTGTTTTTCGTGTTTTGGAAATTACGATTCCGTTCATTGGTTAAGAAGCATGCGCTCATTGTTAGCGACTGGAGTATACATTTAGCTTCATATTTCAAAGGCAGTACCGATTATATCTTATGTTCGCTGAATGATACAATGCAATGTAAGAGCGACATTATGACATACTTTGTGTAATGAAAAGTAAACACTCGGTGGTTTACATTCTTGTTTCATGCGACTGTGTAGGAAAAGTTTCCAAAAGTTTCTCCTTTGTGTCGGAGATTGCGATTCAAAGTTAAATCTGAGTGGCCGTATAATTATTATCTTTGAAAAAAGTCCTAATTCTTAGTGTACTATACAGGCTTTTGCTGGTGGGTATACAGGTTTTGTTCGTACTTTTAAGATTAAGATAAACAAAATATGGAGACACGTTTTGGAAATTACTTTTGTAGTATTACATTTCATTATAAGATCTAAATTGCATGAAAACCATACATACTCCGAGTACTCGACGTATAGACTATTCTATCATAACATGTCTTATTATTTATCTAAAATGCACGGAGCTCTATGCGAAGAGACCTTCAGATTTAACCAGTCTAACATGCAAAAAATACAATCTAAGTACTATGTTGAAATGAAAACAAATTAAATTCAATTTTCGTTTATCTGAAACAGTTTTTAGTTAATGCTTATAACAAATAATCGAGTACCACCTAACTAAATTTTATCAAAATGACCACATATATTGACGATTTAATCAAAATTAGACAGGTTGCAATTCCAATGCCCACGATCATACACCCGTCTGCCTATTCAAAGCCACTCTTCTGTGACGGAATGGGATGGTCGTTTGTTTAGCCAGTGTTGAAGATTCTCCACGTACGAAATGAACCCACCGACAACGTAGAAAATGCACAATATTATTAACAAGAAATGTCTTTAAAAAGACAATGCCACGGATGAAGACCATGTTTCATAATTTGCATTGATCATGTTGATAGTCCATGATATGCTGGTAATTTGTTTTATGTGTAAACTAATTACCGGATGGGACACTTATTTATTTATTTATTTATTTATTTATTTATTTATTTATTTATTTATTTATTTATTTATTTATTTATTTATTAACCATATTTAAGCAGGGTAACCTACTCAACAAATATTACAATGTTGATTTTCAGTAGGGCCCTGAGACAAACATATAAAAGCATTAAATACACGTAGATTATACATTATTAAAAACCATAAAAAATGAGCTTATATTAAAAACAGTAAACAATGGTCAAGGATATTGAGCATACGAAGGAAAGTCTTACTGTATTGATAAGATTTTGTTTGTAAGAAACTATTATGCGTTCATGCAACACGTCTAATTTTCCACACAAAAATGTGCAGTACGCAGTATTTATTCAATAAGCTAAGGTGTCAAAATGACAGACAAGAAATGTCATGAACCACGGTACCATTTTTGGCGAAAATATTGCTTATTTAGCAAATATCAACATGGGGTCATCGGGTAAAATATTTCCCTAACCTGTTGAAATAACACCTCTGCACGTCACAATATAATGTTCTTGCTTCGGGTTTAATCGGGATGAATCAATTTGAAAAGGCCTATAACGAGAGTCAAAAAGACGGGGAGACAAAACGAGGACCAAAATCTTGACAATTTGTGGAGGGTAGGTTACTGTGTTTGTCAGAGAAGAACAGCACTTGTTTACATTTTGAGAGTATGCAGAGCGTAAACACGGAAGTGGGGTTCTGATTGGCTGAATCAATCGTCTAACAATCATAGCAACATACCGATAATCTGATTGGCCGATTGTGCGTCAAATCGGCGTAGATTGGCGCACTTGATTGAAGTGAACACAAAGCTCCCCGTATGTCACTCATTAACAGTGCACTCGCGTCAAGCTGAGCAAGGGACTGACGTGCTTCTCTGAGACCCAGTGTAGAGAGAAGATGGAAGATCGTGCATATAATCTGAAAGAAACATTTTCAATTTCACTCTGCTGTCTTTATTTCATCAATAATGGAGAATATGAAGTAACATTGCAAAATCAGAATGCTTAGATCGTACAAGTTTTCCCATTTATTTGTCACCGAACAAATTATGTTGGGTTTCTTTTCCAAAGGTTGATTGAAATGGAGAATATGAAGTAACATTGCAAAATCAGAATGCTTAGATCGTACAAGTTTTCCCATTTATTTGTCACCGAACAAATTATGTTGGTTTTTTTTCCAAAGGTTGATTGAAATGGAATTTAAAACTTTTATTCCTATAAGTATTGTGTCAAATGTTGAGCATTCTCTTCACCTTAGATTTGCCTCTAGAATTAGAATTCTATTAGAATAATAAAAATAATTGAACGTTAATAACTCGTCAGATAATCTTCGAAATGGTATAGATTCAAAGCTTCTTTAAAATGACCGAATAAATGTCAAAATTTAAAATTCAAAATTCAAAATTAAAATTTCAGCACTCACATGTTTCATTAATTTTTCGATTAGATCATGATCCCATGAACATGATGAAATATGTCGATTTCAACTTTTGCCGTGTTGAACATCGAAAAAAAAAAAACATCATTAGAATCAAATTACAGTTGAATGCCGACAACAGATTAGATTTCAGACTTACACATATAAAAAGATTAGTCACACATGTAAGACGCATGTTTAGTTATTCATTCGTTCAAATGTACCGCATATATCTGCAGTTAATTGGAGCTTGTTGTCAGATTTCTTTTAGATTCCAACAGCTTATCTGTGTAAGTCATATACAGCAGCAGTGCTCTGCATAATTAATGTTAGTCAAGTGATCTGTATTTTCGTTTGACACTCTCAAACAATAGCGAGTTAGTATTTGCAACTTTTATGATAAAAGTTAAAAGTTAAACCTAAACTTTTCACCACGGACCGTCGTGTATTGAAGACCTATGATGTACCGACATCTATGATTAGCTAATGACAATGCCCTTCACCCTCCACTGATAGCTTATGTGGAGTTTGAACTACTGTCTGTTCAATTAGCTTAGATTCTTGAATTTTTAAGATATTTAAAAAAATAAAAGATTGTGGTCAAAGTCATCAAAGAAAAGTGTTAGACCTAACGTGATTTATACTTTTCTTAAACAATCAAGAATCTAAGCTAATTGAACAGACAGTAGTTGTAAAAACGATGGACCGTTCATTCTTGGTCTGGAAGTTACGATTCACTCCATTCACTCTGGTGACTGGAGTATAAATTTAGCTTCACATTTCAAAGGCAGTATACCAATTATACCTAATGTTCAGCGGAATGGTACAATGCAATGTTAGAGCCACATTGACATACTTTGTGTAATGGAAAGTAATACTTTTAGTAATATTCTAGTTTTTTTTACTAATGAATGGGAATTGTGAGCGGAAATGCTCTTTTTCTGTGAGACTACGATTCAAAGTTAAATCAGAAGTGGTGGTATAATTATTTCTTCTTCTCTTCGAAAATATATAGTTCTGTTAGAAGCATGAGCTGATATACATAAAACTCTCAGCGTACTACATATCGTTATGAATTCGGCAAATTGAGTTCTTGTATGCTTATAATTATGTTTCAGGTTATCTTTTATTTCCACCAAAAATTAATGGTAAATCTTACTCACCAACGTAGTTATTGAAATTTTGATTTGGACGAATCGCGCCTAAGTGCGATAAATGAATTCGGCAGAGAGACGAATCGTATACTTATGTGTACAAATCATGTTGATCTATAGTATTGTATAGCGGGAAACCCCGAATTTTGTTTACACGTAGTTGAATGCGTATTCGACCTCTCTCTGCACAGTGTTAGAGACATTTTGGATACAGCATAAAGCCGAATAGCTGTTAAAACGCGTTTTGAGGGATATATCGATTATTTCAGAACATGCAAGTATTGCCAATAATTCGCGTACATTCACTTCCATAATATACATTTCAAATGAGTGCTCACGAATGTTCTAAATTTTTAGAAGGACCAATGGAATGGTACCAAGATTTTCAAACGCCGTTTACTCAGAACAGCAATTTTGCGTATTCGGCACTCTGCCGTGTTCATAACGATATGTTGTTGCTCTTTGATATACAGTTTTTATAAAAGCTTTTCTGAAATGTATTTTTAAGACTAAGACCATAAAATATTGAGACAAGTTTTGGAAACTAACGTGAAAAACAAATTTATATTACGAGCAAAACAAATACCGCAAAACCCCGTCTACAAGCACATAGAGTGCTTATGATGAAACCTAAATTATTCAAGGCGCCATTATGGAGTTTGAGCAAATAAATTACAGATCCAAGCCAGACCGTTGCAACTCATATACTAGCGCAATACAAAAAGGTGGCGACAGCATCGGCTTTCCCTGTGTATTACCCTGCGCTGAAATGGCGTCCGATGGCGTCGCCAACAGGCACCATGCACCAATTGATTCACGGGCGGCGCCATATTGGATAAGTAAAGAAAAATGCTGCTGCCACCACGATAGTACTAAAAGCTACGTACAAAAAATATGCGTAGTGCTGTGGAGACTTATGCTAATTAAAGAAAAAATGCTGCTGCCACCTACGTCCACATGTTGCCAGTGTTGACGTCGCTGACCTCACATCGACGAACGGAGTTGCAAGTCCATCGCACTCCGTGCTCTATTCTTCGTCCATGTCCAAGCATAATTATACAAACAAGTATTATTTTAAGACCAATCTATTGTATTGGGATATTTACGCATGTATCGTATTAATTTAGCTTTCACCAAAAACACTATATATGCTTGTAGACGAGGTTTTACGGTATGCCCCTCGAAGACAAAAAATTAACGATAGGTCTTCATTACTACATGATTTTAATTTTGTGTTACTTTCGTGAATTCGTGAATTGTTTCCATTATTTTATGGAGGTAATTTTTTTGTTTTGATACAGTATCAAACTTATTTCAGTCACGTACGTATGTAGTTGATTCACTTGGAGTAAAATCGTATTCAGAATTCACAAGTGTGCATCGAGAATAACTGACAACAATGCATTTGCATGCATTCAGCAACCACTTAAAATTCCATTTAAAGCAGCCACATAATTTCCCATTTGAACCCATCTACTCATATATTGTACCAAATCTAGAACTCATTAGCGTCAATCCATTGCCACGTTTAATTGTAAATATTTTGCTGTGTGAGTCTTTGGATCTATCAGGGTTGTGTCGTCGGGTGAGTCCACATAAATGTCAAAAATTGTTTGTTTTGTTACTGAACACGTTCATCAGGACGGACTATCCAATAAACCAATACTCACTGTTGACGTTTTGAAGTCTTGCAGACTACTAAATAGAAGATCGTCACAACAACAATAGTGTAGAAAAAGGAGACTTTCTTGTTTGTTCTTGTTTCTTTCTTTGTTTGCTTGTATGCTGTTGTTTTCTTTCTGTGTTTTTAACATTTTTGTGTCTTTAGGAAAATTATATTTTCGTGCAGTATTCTGATTATCAATAGAGAAAAAGACAGGGCTTGCGTGAGATTGGCAAAGTACAATTGGGGGAAACACCAAACGTAGTCAAAACATATGGTTTGCACTTAGTAAATGTTGCATTAGGATCTCTAATGACGATTAAAGTGTCATTTTCAAACTGTTTTGTTTGAGAAACATCAACCTGTAACCGATAATTTGTTTGAAAATCTTTCCAAAACCAGTTGAAGTTTAATCAGTACGATGATATATTATGCTGGTGAATGGTCTTAAAACGTTTTCAATTTTAACATCAGTCTCGACATTTCAACAAGAGGAAGTCCATTTTTGAATGTTTTACTTATATCTTGATCTATGATCTTATAATTCATGCTTCATAGTTTCAATCAAATCAGAATATATTGATGGGCAGTAATTTCATCTGTATTTTCGTTTGACACAACGACACATACAGAATCAGCATTTTTCTAACCCATTACAGTCCATCGTTTCAAAATTACCATTTGTCAATTATTGTAAATTGACCGAGCTACGTAAAAATAAAGATAAAACGATGTAATTTAGTTTTAAAGTGCTTTCAATATATTGAGCGCGTATAAGCTGAAGGGTTAATGATTATTACTTTTTGATTACTACTATCATTAAACCCTTCTGATGCATGCAGGTCAAACCAAGGGTTTTTAGGGTTTTTTTAAAGACACTCAAACACTAAATAAGTCAGGGGCGGCCAAGATTGATTAAATTTTACGTTGCCATTGGTTTACCACGTAGACACAAACCTATGACAAATAATTCCAAAAGTGTATTCATGTTATCAAACAATACGGTACTAGTCGGGATGTGATAGTACACTCCACTATAAAGTACATTTTTCACTCTTTTCACTCTGTGGCTTCGATATGTTATTTTGACAGTTGGCTTAGTGGTTGGCCTTTGAAAGTGGATTTCCGAGTTCGAAACGCTGTATCGCCAGATATTTTTATTTTTTCCCCATTCATTTTTAATCCAAAATTGTTTATTATTATTAATATTATTAATATATTTTGTGCGCTTTTTTCTGTTTTTCTGTAACGGGACAAATAGAGCCTAAAACGAACCTCGGCTCGCTCAGGGAAAAATATTATTTATTTATTTATAACATTCGGCCGAAGCCAGGTTAAACCCAATAGTGCTCAGAGGCTACTAAATTAAAGGGATGCCTCCAGATATGACGGGACAGGGATATGGGAAGAGGTCCGATTTAAAAGCAGGAGGAAAACCGGAGCACCCGGAGAAAAACCTGCGAGGACGAGCATGGATCGGCAACCAAACTCACATGTGGCACCGCGGGGAATTGAACCCGGGCCACAGTGGTGAGAAGACCACTGCACTAACCCGCCCTCCCGGTTTATAACTTGTTGTAGCTTTAAGAAAAGTCTATTTTCATGTAATATTCTGATTATCAGGAAGGAAACAGACGGGGATTGCGTGTGATTGGCAACGTACAGCCATTGTGGTTGAATAATATTATATTATATATGCACTTAAGATTTCGGCAGGATGGGAAGTAGTTTGCACTGATATAATTTATATTATTAATTTTATCTTCCCCAAAAAAATTAAATTATTATGGTTAATCGGTTTTTCTTTTCCATTTTCAATTTCGGTGAATAATCTTGAAACGTTTTCTCTTAAACATCAATTTCGATAAGTCCACAAGATGGAAACTAACCCTGAATCTTTAACACACATCTATGATCTATTCACTATAATGCATGCTAACTAACTAATCTTTAACACACATCTATGATCTATTCACTATAATGCATGCTAACTAACTAATCTTTAACACACATCTATGATCTATTCACTATAATGCATGCTTTGGGGTTTCAATCAAATCAGAATTTCTGTTGTTAAGATTAAAAAGCATGGAGACATGTTTTGCAAACTAACGTGAAAAATGATTAAGAACAAAACAGTATCTGTTTATCTATAATTGCAATTTTGTGTTACTTTCGTGAATTGTCTTCATTATTAGGTAATGTTTTTTTTTTCTTTGATACAGTATCGAACTTATTTCGGTTAGGTACATATGTAATATAGTTGATTTCTGGGATTAATATCGTTTTCTGAATTACTGACAACAATGCATTTGCCTGCACTCATTACCTACTTTAAATTCCATTAAAAGCAGCTACACCTCTTAATCCCTCATATTTTAACCTTTCTATAATGAGCACGAGCTAACGTGCCAAATCTAGAACGTATTCGCTCTCTATTTCCACGTATTAATCTTTGGATCTATCATGGTTATGTCGCCGGGAGAGTAGCCCATAAAAAATCCAGTACTCTTTTTGATGAACCATGAAATGGTATCAGCCTATGTAAGTTTATGTTACTTGTTTACTGGCTTATTTACTCAATAATGTTTTGGTCTGAAATGTCTTTCCCCCTCCTGATAATAAGAATATTGTCAGCTTGCAACAAATAATTGTTTTCAAAAATCTTCTCAAAACAAATTAAAACTGGTTGATCGGTACTATAATACCTTTTATCCATTTTTGTGAATAGTATTGAAACATTTTCTCTTTAATATATATCAGTTTCAACATTTCAACAAGAGAAAACCAAGTTTTGAATGTTTAACTTATCTTGATCTATTATCCAATCAGTATGTATGCTTCGGAGTTTCAATCAAATCAGAATTTATGTTGTCTAATCCATGTGGCCTGAAATAAGGTTGTGCTTAGAGTTGGGAAGATGTTTATGGTCATGAAAACGTCGCTTAATACCCCAGTATATTGGCGGGGAGGGAGAGAGATAGCCCAAAGAAAAGTTAGTAGATCATGTGTAACAATTTGAAGGAAAAAAAACATTTGTAATTTCAATATTCTGCCTTTTTCTATCAATAAAGGTGAAGCAGCAAATTTGCACAAATCAGAATGTCCATTCGTAAGTCTCCAGAGTTTAATAATTGTTAGCATAACAACATCATATTATGAAGGGTTGTTCACCCAATGCAAAGTATAAAAGGTTCAGCACTCTCTTCACCGTAGAAATACATCCTAACAATATTAAATTCTAGCTGAACTATTGGAATAGTTGAACGAAATAACTCGTCAAATAATCCAACAAGTAGGATGGATTCAAAGCTTCTCAGAAATGATTGAGGAACGGTCAAAATCAAAATTAAAATATCAGCACTCACATGCTTCATTAATATTTTCGATTATATCTTGATCCCATGAAATATATTGATTTCATCTTTGCCGTATGGAGCACATAACAGATTACGTCATCTCAAATGAAAACTCCCTGTTGCCGACAACAGATTAGGCGACAACTTTTACATTAAAAAAGATCAGATACGCAAGTTGTAAGACACATTTTAGTTATTCATTCATTGAGAGGTAACGCAATGATTATATCCTTCCATTAATTGGAGTTTTCGTCAGATTATCGTTAAGTTTTATATCCATACAGCTTATATGTGTAAGTCATATCCCTTGATTATGCAGTGGGTGTTATCTCTATAATTAATGGGTAGTAAAGTGATCTGTATAGTCGTTTGACACAACGACACAATACAGACCGGTAGGATCGGCCGTCAAAGATGACCACAGAAAGGAGAGGTGGTGAGGCCCACCATTGGTTTCTACGTCAATGATTTTCATTTCACTCCAGTCAATTTTTTCACAGCATTTTTGTAGAATTTTTAGCCGAACAAATTTTTCCTATACTTTTGTACATAGCCAGAATTTTCCAAACTTGCATGGGCGCCCTCACATTATGACATCATAGCGACATTATATGGGTAATGTTTGTACTTATTTTGGTATCGCTGTATAGAAAAGACCTATAGCTATAACTTAAGTCTTCGGAGTTTTACACCCGGCAAAATGTATATTGTTTGGCCCTATTTAGGCCCAGTATATTGGTAATAGCTTCTGTCATTCATTAGTTGTAGATGTTGTTTTGTTTATGAACTTTTAGAAATCGAGTTGGACGTGCTTTTATTAAATAATCATTTGAAAGACCGATTTGAGGCGACATTCAACTTGATTAAAATTTCTACAAACAGACAGACAGGGATAACGAGACATATAGAGATGGGAAAAGAAAGGAGATGCAAAATCTTGACAACATTTGGCGGGGAGGAGAGAGATAGCCCAAAGAAAAGTTAGTAGATCATGTGTAACAATTTGAAGGAAAAAAAACATTTGTAATTTCAATATTCTGCCTTTTTCTATCAATAAAGGTGAAGCAGCAAATTTGCACAAATCAGAATGTCCATTCGTAAGTCTCCAGAGTTTAATAATTGTTAGCATAACAACATCATATTATGAAGGGTTGTTCACCCAATGCAAAGTATAAAAGGTTCAGCACTCTCTTCACCGTAGAAATACATCCTAACAATATTAAATTCTAGCTGAACTATTGGAATAGTTGAACGAAATAACTCGTCAAATAATCCAACAAGTAGGATGGATTCAAAGCTTCTCAGAAATGATTGAGGAACGGTCAAAATCAAAATTAAAATATCAGCACTCACATGCTTCATTAATATTTTCGATTATATCTTGATCCCATGAAATATATCGATTTCATCTTTGCCGTATGGAGCACATAACAGATTACGTCATCTCAAATGAAAACTCCCTGTTGCCGACAACAGATTAGGCGACAACTTTTACATTAAAAAAGATCAGATACGCAAGTTGTAAGACACATTTTAGTTATTCATTCATTGAGAGGTAACGCAATGATTATATCCTTCCATTAATTGGAGTTTTCGTCAGATTATCGTTAAGTTTTATATCCATACAGCTTATATGTGTAAGTCATATCCCTTGATTATGCAGTGGGTGTTATCTCTATAATTAATGGGTAGTAAAGTGATCTGTATAGTCGTTTGACACAACGACACAATACAGACCGGTAGGATCGGCCGTCAAAGATGACCACAGAAAGGAGAGGTGGTGAGGCCCACCATTGGTTTCTACGTCAATGATTTTCATTTCACTCCAGTCAATTTTTTCCCAGCATTTTTGTAGAATTTTTAGCCGAACAAATTTTTCCTATACTTTTGTACATAGCCAGAATTTTCCAAACTTGCATGGGCGCCCTCACATTATGACATCATAGCGACATTATATGGGTAATGTTTGTACTTATTTTGGTATCGCTGTATAGAAAAGACCTATAGCTATAACTTAAGTCTTCGGAGTTTTACACCCGGCAAAATGTATATTGTTTGGCCCTTTTTAAAGATTAATTGAAATGGAATAAAAACGTTTTAATCCCAGTAGTATATTTTGAAAGGTTCAGCACACTCTTCGCCGAACACATTAAAATTCTAGCTTCTAGTAGGATGGATTCAAGGCTTCTGAACAAAAATGACTGAAGAAAAGTCAAAATCAAAATTAAAATTTCAACACTCACACGTTTCATTAATGCTTTTGATTATATCTTGATCTCATGAAATCTATCGATTTCATCTTTGTCGTATGGAACACAGAAAAGATTACATCACCTCAAATTACAAGTCCCTGTTGCCCACAACAGATTAGACGACGACTTTTACATTAAAAAAAGATTAGATACGCAAGTGGTAATACACTTACACAGGAAGCACAAAAATGGTATTAAAAACGTTTAATCGAAACGTTTTAATAACACATGATGCAGTCATGTCTACAGTAGAATTCATCTCGACCTTTGCAGGACTTAAACCCCATTAAATCTATTAAACCAAGATAACACTCATTGAAACAGCTCAACTGATTAAATCGGATCTTCTCTGGTTGTGCACATGTGTCTGTTTTACATGTGCGATATCGCAATAAAGCTGGTATTATAGCTTCAGTTGGGTAACCGATTATAAAGGAAACGCAAGGAAACAATGGTATGTGGACCTTTGTTCACGAAATGAGACAATGGCCTGCTTTTTGTTAACCAGCATTCTTGAAAATGAGCAACATAATGATTGTTGACTTAACACGGTTTGGAAATAATTTCTTCATATTTTTGGTGTTATCTGTCGTTTACATATCCTTCCTAAAAACACAAAAGTGCGACCCTCTCCAAACACCTAAATTAGCTAAAAATTTAGGACATGTTACAAAACTATATTTTCTAGAATTTCAGAGAATAGTTTAAATGTAGCTTGTACCGTTTTTTTGTGGCATCCTTCAGAACGGAGCGGTCCGTTACCAATATAGCTCAATATTTTCGGTCAAATCTCCATTCAATTAACACGGGGAGTTGGCTAGCTATGAGCTAGCTATGCTTTGCCCTCACTCATATTCTACGAAAGTGCGACTATTTCTGAACATCTAACCTAACTGTAATTTTAGGTCATGCAGGGCGGATTTAGGGGGGGGGGCGCAGCCGGCGCGCGCCCCCTCTATTTTTTGACTAGCAAAGGGCGCCGGTAACTTAAAAATACAACAATTGTAAGAAATTAAAAAAAAGGAACAAATTCGGCCATGAACAGCAAACAATGGGCCAAAACCGTTGAGTTTTCGAGGGGGTAACCCCCTTTAACACATTTATTTCGTCGTCGACCAAAAGGCGCCCCCTTTATCAAAAATTCCTGGATCCGACCCTGTCATGTTAGAGAAATATATTTGCTAGAAGTTTGGAGAATAGTTTAAATATTGGCCGGTTATTTTTCACACAGTGACGTTATTGTAAAATATTTTAGGCAAAAATGTTTGCAAAATATTTTGTCAACCAGACTGGTTCTATTTGGTAAAAAATCGCGTTCCCAGCGGCAGGTTTGCATAAAAGTTGGTAACCAGCTTATTTTTGTTAATTTGAGTATGCTGAACTCCAATCTGTTGTCTGCCAAGCCAAGAGACCGTGACCCTCAAAATGACCCCCAAATGACCCCATAGGATCGTATAGGGGGCAATATCTTTTTCAATAACACTTTCAAACATGTAAAATTATGCGTCTGTCTCCACGGATACCAGAAATGTAATGTTTGTGCATGTACGACCTATCGTTAAGTTGTGGGGCACAAAAGGTCACAGGTCGATTTGCTCCAATTTTCGTAAAAGTTGAGCCAAATTGTTTGCCTAGCTTAGAGGGTTCAGAAAAAGAATAGTTTGCACTATATAGTAAAAACTATTCTTTTATTGAATCCCGTGTACTTGATGAACAGTTTGCATCCATTTTTACGAAAATCGGAACAACTTTTTACCCCTGTATAACTTGCAAATTGACCATGGACTTGAACGATTCAAGGCTTCTGAACAAAAATGACTGAAGAAAAGTCAAAATCAAAATTAAAATTTCAACACTCACACGTTCCATTAATGTTTTCGATTAGATCTTGATCCCATGAAATCTATCGATTTCATCTTTGTCGTATGGAACACAGAATAGATTACATCACCTAAAATTACAAGTCCCTGTTGCCCACAACAGATTAGACGACAACTTTTACATTAAAAAAGATTAGATACGCAATACATTTAATAACATTTAAATGGCGGCTTATATAAGTAATACGAATTATGAATACGTTTATAAAACGTTATTGTAAAATATTTTAGGCAAAAATGTTTGCAAAATATTTTGTCAACCGGACTGGTTCTATTTGGTAAAAATCGCGTTCCTAGCGGCAAGTTTGCGTAAAAGTTGTTACCAGCTTATTTTTGTTAATTTGGGTATGCTGAACTCGAATCTATTGTCTAGTAAGCAAAATTTTGAGACCGTGACCCTCAAAAAGACCCCAAATGACCCCATAGGATCGTATAGGGGGCAATTTTTTGCAATAACACTTTCAAACATGTAAAATTATGCGTCTGGTCCCGCGGATCCCAGAAATGTAATGTTTGTGCGTGTACGACCTACCGTTAAGAAGTTATGGGGCACAAAAAGGTCACAGGTCGATTTGCTCCAATTTTCGTACAAGTTGTCAAATTGTTTGTCTAGCTTAGAAGTTTCGGAAAAAGAATACTTTGCACTATATGCGGTGTCTAGTTAGCATGTTACACGGCAAAGAGTCTAAAAATATTATAGGATACCATAGGATTCAATATAATTTGTATTTATTGATTATATATCTTCTGAACTTGACATCGCAGACAGTAAAAACTATTCTTTTATTAAATCACGTGAACTTGAGGAACAGTTTGCATCCATTTTTTACAAAAATTGGACAACTTTAATTTTTTACCCATGTATAACCTGCAAATTGACCTTGGACTTGATGAGCTTCATAACTTGGTAACTATAATGTCCTACGCGCATAGATCCAGACAAATATATTGACATGCTTTTCAGTGAATTTGGAGCATGTTTAAATTTTACCCCTGTATGAGCATGTAGGGGGGTTGGTCCTTTTTTAGGGTCAGGGGGTTCAAATATAGCTTGGCAGACAAAATTGTTGAATTCAGCATGCCCAAATTAAAATCAAAATATTTTGTTTACCAGCTTTTACGCGAACTTGCCGCTTGATGCTTAAATTAGCACATATTCCTAAAGAGGAAACCAAAATTATATCTCGATCTATTCACTATAATGTGTGCTTCGGAGTTTCAATCAAATCAGAATTCATGTTGTCTAATCCATATTGCCTGAAATAAGGTTGTGCTTAGAGTTGGGAAGAGGTTTATGGTCATGAAAACATCGCGTAATACCCCAGTATATTGGTAATAGCTTCTGTCATTCATTAGTTGTAGATGTTTTTTGTTTGAGAACTTTTAGAAATGAGAGACCCGATTTGAACGTGCTTGTATGTAATTTTTAAGATATTGGAAATCCCTATGACCTGGTGCTTAAATGCCGAACTCACTCTGACGTGATTTTGAATAGTTAGACGGGTATGTGTACAAAATTCTTAAGATTCTTAAGGCAGCGCAACTTCTCAATAATATAATAATATAAGTTTGCTTGCTGTGCACTTTACTGGCAGAAATGTTTGCCTGGCTGTGTATTGCCCGGCTGTATATCGCCGATATTAAGAAAACGCTGTTTAGGAGAAAATTGTTTAACATTTTTGCCCTGATTACGATTTTTTGCTTTAAACAGTAAACATGTATATTACTCGTATTTTCTTAGGACTAATCAGGGGCTATTGATATTGTTTAAACGTTTGGAAGTAAATGCTTTAATCAGCATGCTTGATCAAAGAAATAAACTGCGTTTAAGCAACTTCAGTATTATTTCGGCAATAAAGTTCGCGCAACCCTAATTTTAATATAAGATTGATTAAAGAGTACAATAAAATGGTGGATGAAACAAAGTAGCATATCTTGTTCTACGAATTTTTTGACCACCCTCGTATATCCATCCATTAATTGGCGTTTTCGTCAGATTATCGTTTAAGTTACCCCCTAGCTTATGTAAGTCATATCTCTTAATTATGCAGTGGGTGTAATATCTATAATTATTGGGTAGTAAAGTTTTATTGACCCAGCGACACAATACAGACAGGGTAACAATTTTCTATAGATGTTGTGCGTGAAATTATTGATTGGTTCCAAACAAAGGATTTGAACCGATGTCCTTCACCGTAATCATGGCGCAGTGCAATCCACTTAATCAAATGTTGTCATCAACCTATTTAATCATAGTGCATTTGTTATACGAACTGTCGCAGCAGATTGCAATCATGCTTTTGTTGAATACATTTGAGTAGTCCGCCAGTCTATTTTATCTTGTTTTGACATCTTAAGTTTTGTTTTTGATTCATTTTACTTTCAAGACAACCCACTGGCTGTCTGTCAGCAAGTTGAGATACAGGCGGTCAAAGTTCATACAGAGGTCAAAATTGTAAATTGCTCTAAGTTTGTTGAATACCTCAAATCTGTCTACGACGTACGAGGAGTAAAAAAGTATTCAGGAGTTAAAAGCAAACAGGTCGAAAGGTCACGTTTCGGAGAAAAGGTCTTGTATAACATTGGAGCAATTTTGAATTTTGACCTCTGTATGAACTTTGACAACCCCTATATCTTACATTGATCAATGCTGACAGAAGAGGCAAAATAAATTTTAGATGGTGTGGAGAATAAATATCCATCAACACAAAACATTAAACTCCAGGTGAGGCAGATATGACCAGCAACTGGATTATAATGTCTCTTGCCTTTATAAAACAGTCGAAATAACCCACGTATGTAAGAAATCCATTACTGGCCATTACACTTTATCAAGTCACTTCTTGGTCAGCCTCGTATGTGTCTGATAAAAGAGATAGTATAGAAAAAGCATTTGTATTTGCTTGAAGTGTATTATGCAGCACAGATCCTTTATTATACATTTAAATTGAAGTGATACTCGCAAGCTAAAAAAGCGACGTAAGCTTTGGAGTTTAAAAGTTGTAAGTTGTTTTACATTACAATACATTAAATTAAATTACATTGTATTAGATTGCATTTCTTACATTACATTGTTATTATTCTTAATCGTTGCACGTGGTCTACCTTGTAAACACAAAATTCGATTGGACGTTCGCATGATTTCGATTGTCGTCTATCAGGCCGTAGACTTCCGATATGTGTTGGTTACATCGTTGTGGACGTGTATATTATTCTTGTAGGTGTAGTTATTAGTTTCAATTAACGGTACTAAAACCATTTTGTACGCTAAACTTTCTTTCACAATCTATATTTTTCTTAAAATAAGAATAAAATTTCGGGATGCTGGCGCAAAACATAAATTCCTATCGTGTATTCTGTATTTCATTCATTATTCATGCATTGGTTCGTTTGTTCATTTATATGCATCCGTATCTGCTTATTACGGTTATTTATTTTAATAGAATATTAGTCGACAGCAAAAATTAGTATTTATGCGTTATGTAAATATGTTGTAGGCATATCGGCCTTTCATTATTTTGGGAATTCTCACAACAAATGCTGCTGTAATATGAACAAATCATTTTCATTCAAAATGATTTTGTCACAAACTACAGAAAATGTTTCTGTTGGATGAATGCGTTCCGAATGTCCCATTTTTTGTTATAAAAGTACTAAAGAAACCTCGTACAATTATGTGTCTGGCGTGATGCCAACAATGTCCGAAGATAATTTCTTCTCTCATTGTAATAGTTTGTCAATTTAATATAGTTAGGGGAAAATGTTCACTTTGGTGACCACTCTCTGGCTAGTAAGGTTTGACGATTGATTCGACTTCTATGGACCATTTAGAAAAAAATAGCCACCATGTCCCTCGCGAAAATCCCGGCATTTTTCGCTAGAGGCCAAAATCCAAAATGGCCGCCACCACCATTTTGAAAATTTAAGTTTTGAACCAGAGCACCTATAATCATGCACAAAGACACTTTTTCGGATATGTCGAGTACAAGGATTCCGATTCTGACATTAGTTTGACATTACGGCATCATTTTCACCCAGAAATCCAAGATGGTGGCCGGCACCATCTTGAAAAATTTAGTTTTGAACAAGAAGACCTTAAATCGTGTACAAAGACACTTTTTTGGATAAGTCGACCACAAGGATTTCAAATTTGACATTACTTTGACATTACGAACTCATATTTACCCAGAAATCCAAGATGGTGGCCGCCGGCGCCATCTTGAAAAAAATTAGTTTTGAACCAGATTATGGCATGACGTTCCTGCTATTGGTTCAGTTGTTCGTTAAAGACCCATTCTTAAATTTGGAGACAGTTTAGAATTTCACCGGCTAGTTTATGGTGTGCTCGTTGGTTTGTAGTGCTAGTCAACTGGGTTATTAGAAGCGGATACGGAAAGATAGCAAAAAATGCTAAAAACATACATTTTATCAATAAAGGCGCACCAGAATAAGCAAGATCGACATTAGAGAGTTGTTAGCGCACGTATGTGACAGTTTTTCTTCATTACTACATACGCTATAATTACTAATATACCTCCTTTTAGAAAATATTTTCAGTGCTCTCGGCAGCCAACACCGTTGTTGAAAGTACTGAAAATATTTTGCTAAGGACCACTACATCCATATATTTTCAGGTCTTTTGGGGAAACTGTATATCATCAATACAAAAATGTTCAGATGATGGACGGATTTTCCTCCCAAGCAACATACACGTACTTCTAGTACACATCGTTAGATTTATACTTCGAGTACTGTTAAATAGCAATATTATCAGAAGTACATTCCTCGTATTCAGAATGCAATTTGATGTGTCTAATGTGCTCTGATGTCCCATAAAAATACCATGCAAACGTTGCTATCCAATCCCCTAAAGTTATGTTTCGCGACCTGGTTTATTCTACATACAAATAGAGCTAACAAACTGCAGCAATAAAGCATTGGCTATTATCCTTCCTCTGATTTATCTTTCCGTGTATTTTAAAGGTTATCTGTGTGCTGGAAAAAAATTTCAACTTACTCCGATTTTGACAAAAATGGTTGCAAATTCTCCGTTAAGTTGACACAAATCATGAAAATAATAGTTTTGCATCTGTTGTGTTAACCTACTGATTAAAGGTTAAAAATGTCAAATGGCTTTGGCTGGCCATAAGGCCCTGTTGACCGTCGACTTCCATTGCAAATAACAAGTAAAGAGTACATTTTAGATGGTAAGTACTATACTGTTTCTTGATTCTTATGTCAAGAAACCGTATTTGCCACCAATTTTGATAAAATCGGAGCAAGTTGACATTTTCACCCCTGTACAACCTAAATGTGATGTTTTTACCCAAAAAATGAGGTTTTTGTAGAATAACTCTGTAACGAAAGGTCACTCATAGATAGCACAAATTGTACATTTTTTGAGAATAATTTGGTGTATCTGTCGACAAGTTTGGAGAATTTTCAAATATTTACCCCTGTTTGACTATTCGTGACATTTAAAACTAGGGGTCAAATCGAAAATGGCTCCACATCTTAAAATTAACTTTGGGCCATGTACTTCATGTGTAGAAACTCATGCTTTTATCACAAAGTGCACAATTGTAACAAATTTGGGAGCTTAGTAGCTAAACTATTATTGATTTTAAAAGAATATTATTCGACAAGTAAATATGTTGTAGGCATATCGGCCTTTCATTATTTTGAGAATTCTCACAATAAATGCTGCTTTAATATGAACAAATCATTTTCATTCAAAATGATTTTGTCACAAACTACAGAAAATGTTTCTGTTGGATGAAATGCGTTCCGAATGTCCCATTTTTTTGTTATAAAAGTACTAAAGAAACCTCGTACATTATGTGTCTGCGTGATAATTTCTTTTCCTATTTTAATAGTTTGTCAATTTAATAGGTTGGATTCATCATTCTCATGTTATACAGGTAAAACCATTGAAAAGAAAAAAATGCATATTTGCATATAACACTTTTAATACAAGTACGTGTTTTAATTCTTGTCAAATAAATCTAAATGCAAGCACATGTATGACATGCACTTGTGTTTGTCACCAGAAGTGTTTATTTTCCATTGTATAACCCATTGTAGTACATCGTTTCAATGTTCAACACACACTCTATTTTCTCAATAAAATTGCCATTTGTCAATTAATGTAAATTGATCGAGCTACGTACACAATGATACAAATAAACAAAAAACGGTATGATTTAGTTCGAAAGTAGTTTCTTGATTAGATAATACACTGAGCGCGTATAAGCATGCAGCTCAAACACAACTTGAACCATTTCTTATATTTCCTAAAAATCATAGCATATAATTTATAAAATGCTTATAAAAAATCTATAAACTGCTTATAAAAATGTAATCATTCAAATTAATTGTGAATTTTGGAAATTCGCGATATAAAACAATTTTAATGGCAACTTAATAAACATTGATATTTTTGATATTTAACAGTCCTCGAAATAAGCTTTATAAATATAATGATTTGTGTTTAAAGTGTATGTAGTTGGGAGGAAAAGCCGTCCATCATTTGAAAATTTTGACTATCTGTATTGAAGATATACATTTTTCCCCAAAAGGCCTAAAATATTTAGGCGTTTTTGGGAAAAAATGTATATCTTCAATACGAAAGGTCAACATTTTCAAATGATGGACGGGTTTTCCTCCCAGCTACATACACTTTAAACACAAATCATTATATTTATTTTAAGTTTACTTCGAGGACTGATAAATGTCAAAAAGTTCATTTTGAAATTATTGGCCATAAAATTTGTATTATATCGCAAATTTCAAAAAATTCAAATTAGGCCTATTTGATATTTGAAAGGCATTCCTTGTATCCTGAATGATGTTGTTTTTATACCGAAATTTGTATTTATATTTAGAATCCTTGATGTCTTGTCTTTAAAAATGTATACTTTCATGTATCCATATGTCTTGTGTGAATAATTAACACTTATCTTGCATGTTGAAGCTGCCTTAAATGAACGTTGAATCGTCAAATGTTATTTTTTTGCAACCTATAGTTAAGCAGTTATCTCTCTCCTTCCCCACGCATACACCAGTTAAGAAAACAAAGATGCAGAAAATAACCAATCTAATTGAGAAATAGCAGTTCCATTTTACAGATTTGAAACCTGTGCTGTAAAATTTTCTGATCACCAAGGACGCGTTATCTGTGCATCTATAGTGTTCAAGATGACATTAATCTTCTAATGGCTGTGTCTTGATTAAACTCTCGAATGATATGAAGTTATTTTATTTTGTGCACGTCTTTGTGGATAGAGGACATTCCTACAGATGTAATAGTAAATGTGTGTAAAGACGGCGATCAAAAAATTACAACGCATCCGATGTGCTCAAATATTTCGATTTTGAAGCCATTGGGCGCGTTCTGAAATTTGTGACCGTTTTTTCAGAAACCATTTGATCCATACATCCGTAGTATTTTCAGGAACTTCCCATTAGTCCGAAAATGCACATGGACAAAGTCGGGTAACTTGATTATGGTTCCTGGGCTTCATGACATCGCCATCAGATTTTCATCTTAAACACTTTAGACGCAGCCAGAACGCCTCCGTGCGTAGTATAGTGTTCTAAGAATTGAAGTAATATTTTCGATGAGTTTTGGATGGTTATGCTACGTATAATAATTACGAATGTACCCACGGAAAGTACAAATTAATGTTGTATGATTGGAAGCGCATGATGATAAAAAAATACACTATAGTGCATGCGGCTATTACCCCTGACAAATACAGGATAGTCATTTATGGTCGCCTTCATTCTCAATAACTATCAGAATAACTGAGAGAAAATTCAACCTTCTTTAATTTTGATACAAAATGCTAGTCTCTGTCAAGTTGTGTATTTTACATCAGCAATAGCTTAGTAGCGGATATAGTCACGTACGGCGATGCTTTATTTCATCGTCATGCCTATTTGAGAATTTGCAGTTTACTAATGGTTTGGAGATTCTGCAATAGCTTCTTAAGTTGGCAATATTTTCAATGGGCTTTAAATTGTTATTGCCGACCATTAAAACGTACCCTGGGAAAGTACAAAGTAATAATTGTTTAATTAGAAACGCACGAGGATATGAAAAAATACACTCTTATACTATATAGTACATGTGCGATTTATTACTAGATTATTTATACGGTCTCTTTTTTGGGTAATAGTTCATTAAACAAATGTGTTTATAAAATTTGAGGGTTTTTTATTTGGTTTGATTTTTGAAGACCACTTTATATTAATCATTAGTATAGTGATACTTACTGTGTTAAATGATCGAAATACTTCCCTATACTATAATCATGAAATCGACAAAAATACGTCGTAGCAGAATCTTCACACAATTCAAACTTGTACCGCTTCCACAATAAGATTTTAAATCCACATGAAATTGACTTCTTTTAAAATGCATGCCGACTCCTACT
Organism: Amphiura filiformis; assembly: GCF_039555335.1. Classification (NCBI taxonomy): domain Eukaryota; kingdom Metazoa; phylum Echinodermata; class Ophiuroidea; order Amphilepidida; family Amphiuridae; genus Amphiura; species Amphiura filiformis. Next base: position 3,885,684 of record NC_092642.1, on the reverse strand, counting down.
ATTGGTTCAGTTGTTCATTAAAGATCCATTCTTAAATTTGGAAACAGTTTAGAAGTTCAACGCCTAGTTTATGGTGTGCTGCCGTTGGATTGTAGTGATAATCAACTGGGTTATTAGAAACGGATACGGAAAGATAGCGCTGCTAATAAATTTGCACGTGTATACAATTACAAGGATCATTGTTCTAATTGATTTCACTTTGTTTACAAATTTACCAAATACTTTCAATATACTTAATTTCAGTCGTAATGGTCGTAATAAAAGAAAACTTGCAATATTTTTCAATTTGTTATTCGCGCAGATACTTGCCGAGCAGAATACACCTATAAGTGTGTAGAGCGCCTTATTTCACGATTCATTACATACTTTTAGAATGAGAGCACGTATATGAGATGTTTCTTTACTATATATAATATGATGTAAACCTATACAAAGGGTGAACAGTATAGATGTGCTATACCTGAATCATTCCTTCGCCATTATAATATAAAATAACACATTCTCAACATGTATCCATATTAAGAAATCATTTTTGTAAAGAATTTGCCTTTTAACAGCCGTAATGCAGTACTGATCTATTCTCCTAATTTATGATATCATAAAGCAAGCAACTTTCTTGTCCAATCACCTGTTGCTACCCATGAAATGTGTCTGAGCTTAGATGAAATAGTATCTATTCACCAATTTCTAGAGTTATGTACTTTTGTTTTGTTTTTTCTTTTTCATTTCTTTTGAAATAAGAATTTTTATATTATGCAAACATGATAAAACTAAAAGGCAGCTCCAAAAATAGAGCTTTAATCTAAACGTTTCTAATTCTCATCGCACTCAGAGGTAGTAAACATTGACAAACTTTCCTAAACTGATATTTTACAAGATAATGAAACTATTCTTACGCCTTGGCTTGTTTTTCGCCGTGTTCATTTCCGTGTTCTGCTCCTTCTTCCTCCGAATCACTCCCACTTTGATGAACAAAAAATAGCAAAATAAATACACAGCACGTCATTTTTCGTATTCCTGGTACTCCAATAGCTGCAATTGCTCCTTTGCAGCCAGTGTGTATAGCGTGTGAGTATCCCTTACAAGGCATCAGACGATACTGTGGCATACTTAAACTGATGTTAGTCGCGACGGTGTTATTTGGTCGCTGTTGTCTTGTAGCAAACGTTTGGTAACGTTTGTCATCCACGTTTTAATCGCTCTAGAGCTGATACACTGCTGCCATAGCTCCCTCTGTTGAGATAGATTAGCATTTCCCGTTGTAGATATAGTTCAATGACTGGCTAGTTATACAAATCATAAGCAATCCATCTGTTATAGTCTGTAACACCTTTGCTGATCATAGTTAAACCGTCTATATGATGCCAAAATCCACATGGTTTGACTTTTCAGGCTCATTAACTTGATGTCCATTATCAAAATTAAATAGTTTTTGGTAAATTTTATCAGTAAAGGCGCACCAGTTGAAAGTACTAAAATATTTTGCTAAGGACAACTACATTAATATATTTTTCAGGTCTTTTTTTTTCATGGGGGGGGGGGGGTGAGGGTGATGAACGGATTTTCCTTCCAGCAACATACACTTCAAGTACATATCATTAGATTTGAAAGTTTACTTCGAGGACTGTTAAATAGCAAAATTATCAGAAGGACATTTCTCGTATTCAGAATGCAATTTGATGTGTCTAATGTGCTCTCATGTCTCACAAAAAATACCGTGCAAACGTTGCTATCCAATCCCTTTCGCGACCCTGGTTTATTCTATACATACAAATAGAGCTAACAAACTGCAGCAATAAAGCATTGGCTATAATCTTTCCTCTAATTTATCTTTCCATGTATTTTAAAGGTTATCTGTGTGCTCAAAAAAGCTGAAAAACCACCACACAAAACATTAAATTGTTGTTAAAATTACATTTTTCGTTCCTGTATTTCGAGCTTATAGTGTTCCATATTATATAAGCTTACATCGTTATTTATAACTTCCACAGTATAGAATTCCATAATGTTAATAATTTTCTAGCCATTTAAATCGCATGCAGAACTTATTCAATTTTTCTAGTTGCAATCAAGTCCGAAGAAAATGACCGTGCGTGTTTGTTGAAAGACTGAAAGACCCAGTCTAGGGGAATTAATAAACGCATTTTGAAGAAGACACTCCCAGGAAACACACATTTGATAAAGAGAATATGTCGTTCAGTACATGCATTTTTTTCATAGGTAGTCGCCAACCTGTAGTCGTTGGCGAATGGCGACCCATTCAACCAGCCTTTAGGTACTCGCATGGGCGTCAATCACGAGGGGACAGGGACGTGGTGCCCCCTCCTCACATTTCGGCAAAATGACCCATTGTTTGTTCTTTTCTGCCACATTTAACCATTTTGGCCAGTTGCCCCCCCCTTTACATTACATAATTATTATTCTTAATCGGTGCACGTGGTTTACCTAGTAAACACAGAATTCGATTGGACTTTCGCATGATTTCGGTTGTCGTCTATGAGGCCGTAGACTTCCAATATGTGTTGGTTACGTCGTTGCGGACGTGCATATTATGATATTATTCTTATAGGTGTAGTTATTAGTTTCAAATGACGGTACTAAAACTATTTTGTACGCTAAACTTTCTGTCACAATCTATATTTCCCTTAAAACAAGAACACAATTTCGGGATGCCGGCGCAAAGCACAAATTCCTATCGTGTATTCTGTATTTCATTCATTATTCATGCATTAGCTCGTTTAATCATTATGTATCTGTTACTTATTATGGTTATTGATTTTAAAAGAATATTACTCGACAACAAAAATGAGTATTTATACGTTATGTAAATATGTTGTAGGCATTTCAATATTTTGGGATTCTCACAATAACTGCTGCTGTAATATGAACAAATCATTTTCATTAAAAAAATGTTTCTGTTGCATGAATGCTTTCCGAATGTCCCATTTTTTGTTATAAAAGTACTAAAGTAAGCTCGTACAATTATATATCTGGTCTGATGCCAACAATGTCCGAAGATAATTTCTTCTCTCATTATAATAGTTTGTCAATTTAATAGGTTGCATTCATCATTCTGATGTTATTCAGGTAAAACCATTAAAGAAAAAAATGCATATCCCAGATCTAAATCCAAAACAACTAACACTTTTAATACAAGTACATGTTTTAATTCTAGTCAAATAATATCTAAATGGACGCACATGTTTGACATTCACTTGTGTTTGCCACCAGAAGTGTTTGTTTTCCATTGTATAACCCATTGTAGTTCATCGTTTCAATGTTTAACACACACTCTATTTTCTCAATAAAATTGCCATTTGTCAATTAATGTAAATTGATCGAGCTACGTACACAATGATACAAATAAACAAAAAACGATATGATTTAGTTCCAAAGTGGTTTTTTGATTAGATAATACACTGAGCGCGTATAAGCTACAAGGTTAATGATTACTACTGATGATTACTACTATCACTAGCACTAACCATTCATACATGCAGGTCAAACCCAACTTGAACCATTTCTTATATTTCCTAAAAAATCATAGCATATGTGACCGAACACGACGAATGAGCCAAAAATTCCTCCCCGGTCAATTTTGGTTTATTTCGTGTTTAGAAAATATATATCATAAGCTTTAAAATGGTATATCATTTGACTCAAACGATATCCAAAAGCGGGGTTATGGTTTGTTGAACTTTGCTCCTTCAACACAATAGTAGCGTTTTTCGTTTCTACATACTACATGTGTCTCCTTTTCCACATTGCTGGTAATAAATATCAAACAGTCATAATTGGCGGTCATTTAAAATCATCCCCAAGTCAACGAGGTTCAGGAATATCCTCTCATTGTTAATTGTTGGTTATACATACATACAAAATACAATGCTTTGTAACTCACCACTTGAACAGGATTTAGCCAAAGCAAACAAAGACCAGAGCTATTATGAATTCTATAGACATCTAAGGTAGAAGCTTATTACCATCTTCAAAAATAGGATTGTTGATTGGTTTAAAATGAGATCGGGCCAACTTGACGTCGGGCCAACTTGACGTACCGATGAATACGACCTTCATGAACATTTTACACTGTAACTCAGAATTTAGGACATTTACGGCTCATTCGTGCTGTACGGTCACATATAATCTATAAAATGCTTATTCTATAAACTGCTTTTAAAAATGCATTCATTCAAATGTACAATAGAGTAAATTCGCATTTGATTTTTTGAAAATCCCTTGTATTAGAGAAAAGTTTCAATTAAGGAATCGGATAGCAACGTTTGCACTGTATATTTGTGAGATCTGAGAGTACATCAGATACACCAAATTGCATTCTGAACACGTGGAATTTGTGAAAATTGCGATATAATACAAATTTTATGGCAAATTATTAAAAATTGATATATTTGAACATTCCTCGAAGTAAACTTTATAAATATAATGATTTGTATTTAAAGTGTATGTAGCTGGGAGGAAAAGCCGTCCATCATTTGAATATTTTGACTATCCGTACTGAAGATATACATTTTTTCCCAAAAAGGCCTAAGATATTTAGGCATTTTGGAGAAATATCTTCAATACGAAAGGTCAACATTTAAGAAAATATCATTAGATTTATAAAGTTATACTTCGAGGACTGTTAAATGTCAAAAACATCATTTTTAAATAATTTGCCATAAAATTTGTATTATATCGCAAATATCAAAAAATCCAAATTATTTTATATTTGAAGGACATTCCTTGTATCCAGAAAGCTATTTGATTGTTATTTTTATACCAAAATCTGTATTTATTTTTAGATTCCTTGATGTCTTGTCTTTAAAAATGTATACTTTCATGTATCCATATGTCTTGTGTGAATAATTAACGCTTACTTGCATGTTGAAGCTGCCTTAAATGAACATTGAATCAGTCAAATATTATTTTTTGCAAGCTATAGTTAAGCTGTTATCTCTCTCCTTCCCCACGCATACACTAGTTAAGAAAACAAAGATGAAGAAAATAACCAATCTAATTGAGAAATAGTACTTCCATTTACCGATATGAAACCTGTAGTGTAAAATTCTCTGATCACCAAGGACGCGTTCTTGGTGTGCATCTATAGTATTCAAGATGGCAGTAAACTTCTAATGGCGGTTCTTGATTAAACTCCGGAATAATGAAGTCATTTCATTTTGTCGGAGTCTTTCGGAGTCGGATAGATGAAATTCCTTCAGATGTGTGCAAAGACGACGATCATGTGTTAAAATATTTCGCTTTTGAAGCCATTGGGCGCGTTCTGAATTTTGTGACCGTTTTTTTTTTCAGGAAACATTTGATCCAATGCAATGGACAAAGTCGGGTAACTTGATTATGGTTCCTGGGCTTCGTGACATCGCCATCAGATTTTCATCTTGAACACTTCAGACGCAGCCAGAACGCGTCCGTGCATACATGTAGTGTTCCGAGAATTGAAGTTGGCAATATTTTCGATGAGTTTTGGATGGTTATGCTACGTATAATAATTAGGAAAGCACCCACGGAAAGTACAAATAATGTTGTATGATTGGAAGCGCACAAAGATAAATAAAAATACACTGTAGTACAAATATAGGATAGTTAGTCATTTATAATGTCTGATTTCACTCTCACTATCAGAATAACTGACAGAAAATTGAACCTTCTTTAATTTTGATACATAATGCTAGTCTCTGGCAAGTTGTGTATTTTACATCAGCAATAGCTTAGTAGCGGATATAGTCACGTACGGCGTTGCTTTATATCTTCGTCATGCCTATTTGAGAATTTGCAGTTTACTAATGGTTTGGAGATTCTGCAATAGCTTCTTAAGTTGGCAATATTTTCAATGGGCTTTAAATGGTTATTGCCGATCATTAAAAAGTACCCTGGAAAGTACAAAGTAATAATTGTTTAATTAGAAACGCACGAGGATATGGAAAAATACACTCTAATAGTACATGTGCGATTTATTATGAGATTATTTATACGGTCGCTTTTTTGGGTATTAGTTCATTAAATAAATGTGTTTATAAAATTTTAGGGTTTTTATTTGGTTTGATTTTGAAGACCACTTTATCATTAGTAGTGATACTTACTGTGTTAAATGATCGAAATGCTTCCCTACTATAATCATGAAATCGACAAAAATTCGTCGTACCCTAATCTTCACACAATTCAAAACTTGTACCGCTTCCACAATAAGATTTGAAATCCACATGAAATATTGACTTTTAAATGACATGACGCTCCTACTATTGGTTCAGTTGTTCATTAAAGATGCATTCTTAAATTTGGAAACAGTTTAGAATTTCAACGCTAGTTTATGGTTAGACTTCTCCGTAGTCCACTTGCCCATTTTGCATACTCTGGCTATTACATTTAAGCATAAAACGCTGATTTGTATTAATTTGTGTGCAATTGATAGATTTTCACATCTGATATTTTCAGTCATCGTACTCCCTGTGTTTGTTAGCTTCCAATGGATTTTTTACTCAAAAAATTCCAAAATTAGAATTGTTCAATATTAAGTGAGCAATTATAATTATGCAAGATATGTTGCATTCAATATAACTTTTATTGTCACTAATCATCCAATTATATAAACTCTTTATGACCATTTTACTATTGAACAATTTAATTCTAATAAACATCAGTATAATTTTGAGTTCAACGGAATGCGTTCATCATATTTTTTAAATCAAAATTCGAATATGGCATAGTCTAGTTTATGGTGTGCTCGTTAGTTTGTAATGATAGTCAACTGGGCCATTAGAAACGGATACGGAAAGATAGCACTGCTAATAAATTTGCACGTGTATACAACTGCAAGTTCTAATTGCTTTCACTTTGTTTACAAATTTACCAAATACTTTCAATAGACTTAATTTTAGTTGTAATGGTCGTAATAAAAGAAAACTTACTATTATTTTTTGTTATTCGCGCAGATACTTGCCGAGCAGAATACACCTATACGTGTGTAGAGTGCCTTATTTCACGATTCATTACATACTTTTAGAATGATAGCACGTATACGAGATGTTTATTATGATGTAAACCTATACAATGGGTGAACAGTATAGATGTAAAATTTGACATGAAAGAATATATAAATTTAGATATGACATCTGTACCTGAATCATTCCTTCGCCATTAGAATATAAAATAACACATTCTCTCTGTATCCATATTAAGAAATCATTTTTGTAAAGATTTTGCCTTTTAACAGCCGTAATGCAGTACTGATCTATTCTCCTGATTTATGATATCATAAAGCAAGCAACTTTCTTGTCCAATCACCTGTTGCTACCCATGAAATGTGTCTGAGCTTAGATGAAATAGTATCTACTCACCAATTTCTAGAGTTATCTACTTTTGTTTTGTTTTTTCTTTTCATTTCTTTTGAACTAAGAAATTTTACATTATGCAAACATGATAAAAACTAAAAGCCAACTCCAAAATAGGCGGTTTCAAGCTTTAATCTAAACGTTTCTAATTCTCATCGCACTCAGAGGTAGTAAACGATGACAAACTTTCCTAAACTGATATATACAAGATAATAATTCTTACGCCTTGGCTTGTTTTTCGCCGTGTTCATTTCCGTGTTCTGCTCCTTCTTCCTCCGAATCACTCCCACTTTGTTGAACAAAAAATAGCAAAATAAATACACAGCACGTCATTTTTCGTATTCCTGGTACTCCAATAGCTGCAATTGCTCCTTTGCAGCCAGTGTGTATAGCGTGTGAGTATCCCTTACAAGGCATCAGACGATACTGTGGCATAGTTAAACTGATGTTAGTCGCGACGGTGTTATTTGGTCGCTGTTGTCTAGTAGGAGACGTTTGGTAACGTTTGTCATCCACATTTTAATCGCTCTAGAGCTGATACACTGCTGTCATAGCTCCCTCTGTTGAGATAGATTAGCATTTCCCGTTGTAGATATAGTTCAATGACTGATCATAAGCAATCCATCTGTTATAGTCTGTAACACCTTTGCTGATCATCGTTAAACCGCCTATAATATTCCAAAATGCATATGGTTTGACTTTTCAGGCTCATTAACTTGATGTCCATTATCAAAATTAAATATTGTTTGGTAAATTTTATCAATAAAGGCGCACCAGTTGAAAGTACTAAAAATATTTTGCTAAGGACAACTACATCCATATATTTTTCAGGTCTTGGGGGGGGTGTATATCTTCAATACGAAACGTCAAAATTTCCAAATGATGGACGGATTCTCCTCTAAGCAACATACACTTCAAGTACATATCATTAGATTTGAAAGTTTACTTCGAGGACTGTTAAATAGCAAAATTATCAGAAGGACATTTCTCGTATTCAGAATGCAATTTGATGTGTCTAATGTGCCCTCATGTCCCACAAAAAATACCGTGCAAACGTTGCTATCCAATCCCTTAAAATTATATTTTCGCGACCCTGGTTTATTCTACATACAAATAGAGCTAACAAACTGCAGCAATAAAGCATTGGCTATAATCTTTTCTCTGATTTATCTTTCCGTGTATTTTAAAGGTTTTCTGTGTTCTCATTTCCCTCTAATGTTTCCACGTTTTCGTAAAAAAAAGCTTAAAAAACACCACACAAAACATTAAATTATTGTTAAAATTACATTTTTCGTTCCTGTGTTTCGAGTGTTCCATTATTATATAAGCTTACATCGTTATTTATAACTTCCACAGTATAGAATTCCATTGTCTAGCCATTTAAATCGCATGCATAACTTATTCAATTTTCCAGTTGCAATCAAGTACGAAAACATTGACCCTGCGTTGAAAGACTGAAGGATCCAGTGTAGGAGAACTAATAAAGGCATTTTGAAGGAGACACTGCCAGGAAACACTCATTTGATTCAGAGAATATACCGTTCAGTATATACATTGTTTCACAGGTAATCACCAACCAGTAGTCGATGGCGAATGGTGACCCATCCAACCCGTCTTTAGGTACGCGTCTTACGTTTTACAAGGGCTGATGCAAATTGAGCCACATATTGCTGCACGTAAGGCTAACAGACCTGGCTCCATTGAGCGATGAATTGTACGTGTGCAGTTGCACAGTTCTTTGCGATTTCAAGTCAACAGAAAACAGTAAAATTTATCCTATGTTATGGTCACTAAAATGACCCAGGCCAAAATCACCTACTACCAAGTTCTCTCAACACTAAATACACAACAAACACTGTTTATTATATCAAACAACTTATTGTTTATCAATTAGTGCAGTATGGCTACCAATAAAATTATAATATAAGATCATAATTATAAGAATTAAATTTTATATTAGTACAACGATTTCTTTTTGCTATTTTTACTCACCTAAGCCTGGAGATCTTTATTAACTCATTTAGCTGAGGTTCTGATGAGATTGTCTCAGTTCTTGATCCAAGATCCGGCAATGTCCAAGATCCTGTCTATCCAAGGGATACCCCTGGTCTACCACAGTTTCAATCCAAGTCCTGAAGAGTATGTTTTCACTCTCCTAGCTGATATGCTAGTGTTTTCCAAATGGTCTTCTATGTTGACTGTATAAGCTCCTCTCTCGGAGATCTCTTGAGCAAGCTTTTTGCTCAACTTGATAGACAGATAACACACTATGTTAGTCCAGCAAAATACCACAGTTCGTTTATGGAGATATTTCAGTTGACAAACAATCAAGCACTATTGGCTTTCACTAGTATATACCTATATATTTTATATTTTGTATTTTATTGTCTCCAACACACAAGAACCGCGAACCGAAGTTTGAATACTTCACAATTATGGCAATTTATGTACCACTACTGGCTGAGATATCTGCTCCCCAATCATTTACTATCAAGGCTTTATTGTTCCCCTTCTAGAATAATCATCCCTGCATAATTATATCATTTCTAAAAATAGTTCATTACCTCAACACACTACTAATCAGAATCATTCACCTGTGCACTGTACTGTACCATAATTACTGTAATAGCGCCACCACTTATTACTGTGGTAATCGTGATCATTCCAGTATTTTCCCATTGTGTATGATTGTTTAGAGCATTTTACATTGAATTTCCAGAATATTCCATGTACAAACCAATAGAGATAAATATCAGAACAAGTGAAAATTAATGTCTGATGACAAACTAAATAACTTTTAATAAATATTATGGAATGTGTTTGGGGCACAAAATACATACAACCATTCTTACATTTGATATCATACCTTCAAAACTGTTTTGAATTATTTTGCACATGATATAAGTGATAACTAAACGATGTGGCTTTTTAATATGCAAACACTGAATGATTCTTGAAAACACATTTAAGAATATTCGTTGGGGCCCGCTATTTCTGGGACACCCTGTACATTTATTATTTAAGAAGGAACACGGACTTTTTCTGCAAATAAATTTCATTAGGAAAACAAAATGGTGACAATGTTTTCAACATTTCATTGAGACTGGCGATTAGAATCTCCTTTAAGTAGGTCAGTGGACATCCGTCCTAGACATTCAATTACTAATGAGATGGACAAGACAACATATGGCATGGATTAATGCTCTTTACATGAGCAGTCTCAAGAGGGATACCTGCCCTTTTTTGACGCTTTGGAGAAAAGTACTATAATGTAAAAACAAACTTTTTGGTCATAGTGTTTAGATATTTGCATTACTGCTCATATTAGTCTTTTCCGAGTTCCGTTTAAGTACAGGTCTACGTGCAAGGAGCTCAAATAGGAAGGGGAGGAAAACGATTACGTAACGCATTGTTCCTTTATTTTGTAAATTAAATCTAATACTGGAACTAAAATTTGCAACTCACTTTGCTACGTGCTTGCGTCCGAAAATTTCAGACTTCATCAGACATCTGATTGATGATGTTGTGATGACGTCAGGTGTTGTGACGTCAGACGGCGAGGAATGTCTCGTAACGCCGGATCCCATGCGTGTGACAACTGGAAGCGGAGTCCCCCTTTCTTGTTGATGGCGGGCTCCTCCACTCTCTCTCAAATTGCATCTCTTACTCCTCTTTCAAACCACCTCTCCTCTCTATCAAGGATGACTGCTTCTTCAGGAGTAAAGTTGTGTTCAGTGTTCTTATTACAGTGGTGATATACAGCGGAGTTGTATTGTTCCTTTGATGCATTGTTCCTTTGATGCCGATTTGATTGGCCGACAGGCTATTCAGTGGTACCATTGTTTCGAGCAAAGGAGTTTTGTCATTAAATTGGTCACTGACCCGACATCATATTAACGCTTGACTGTCAAATAAGTGACGAATAGAATGCTATGTGTTACCGCACCACTTGAGAAAGTGGTACCATTGTTCTTACGTATCCCAACGATGTTTTTTGTGTGGCCTCAATCCTATAGACCGTATCGAATAAACTCAAGCGGAACGGTACAACAATTGAAATGGCAGCCACGTTGGTTCTAAGTTTTAAGTGACAGAGGACAGGTGACTAGTTCGATTCCAAAATCATTCATACCTATCACATGTTTTATTGTATTATCGTGCAAATTGCCCTGTGGTATCTTATGGTGGACAGACTTTTATTTAAATGAGGACGAGTAACGTAGTACCCGAACTCACACAAATGCACAACAATTTTAACTAATCAGTACTTCTTCTTCTTTTTGATGATTATCTTGATCATTTATAATGTTCTTGACGGCTGATATATATCCTGTTGTTCACTTGCCCTGCTTCACTGTGTTTGACAGACGTGTTATTTTACAAACCAGATTCCAGCAATTCTCTCAAAATTGCCTTCGTTGCTGTATTAAAATAGCACATTATTGGCTATGCAAACTGGTTAAAATTTACCTCTTTTTGAAGCACAACTTTTGATCAACACGTAGACATGGTAGAGAGTTTACCATCTTTAATGATATTCTGCAAAGAACAAACTCAGGCTGCCACTGTTTTATACTCCAGAAACCCCAACATCTATTAATAGACCATTCTGTCATATTACAACACTTCCTGTGGGTGATTCCCCATGATGTCATCTACTTCATATATTCTTGGGGATGTAATGCACTATGATTGAGCAATACAGGAATCCCCTATGATATTAATAACTCTGATTGAGTTTGATTACTGTACCCAAAGGGATTTCCCCTAAAACATGCCATAACACACAAACTCTTGCATGATTACTTCCAAGGATTTTCCCCTTGTCTTATACTTTTCACGACATACTTTCAACTTGTAAATGTTTTCTTCCTTTACATCAACTTCAACATAGTATCAACTTTTGTTTTTAACTCATCATACACAGTGACTATTTGTCACACAAGTTCCCTTTTAAATGAACTTTTGTTTGGTCATTTTTATGCAATTCTGGACAAGGCATCAGCCATTACATTGTCTTTTTTTCTTATATACTTGATGTCCAGATTGTACTCTTGCAAGTTCAAACTCCACCTCGCCAGTCGTTGGTTTTTGTTCTTCATCCTGTTGATGAAGGTGAGGGGATTGTGATCTGTGAATACGAGCACAGGGTATACTGTGGTACCCAAATACACATCATAATGCTAATAGCAATGCTATACACTCCTTTTCAATTGTGAAGTAATTTCTCTGGTGCTTATTGACTTTCCTTGAAAAGTAACATATAGGGTGGCACATATATGTCACTGGCATCAACAGTCAAATTGAACTGCATCTGAAAATCAGGTGCAGTAAGTACTGGTGAACTCGTGAGTATTGATTTGATTTTGTGAAAAGCATTTTCACATTGATCTGACCAAATGAATTTTGCATCCTTCTTCAACAAATCAGACAAAGGGCTTGTTATCTTTGAAAAGTTTGAACAGAAGTTTCTGTAATAGCCAACCATTCCTAGAAATCGTATGAGTGCCTTCTTGTTTACAGGTGTGGGTATTGTAGCTCTTGATCATAACCTTCGGTGTACCTTTAAGAAGATCCAGTGATCCCCGAGTAAAATAAGCAAGTGACTAGTAAAGAAAATGTATAGTAAAACAAAATAAATTAATACCACTCCCCCGGGACCACTCCGAGTCACTGATCCTGGATCTGTGCTCCCGAGTACAGAGCTTGCCCAAGGCAAGGTACGATATCGCTAGGCAAACTACATAAGTCACCCCATTCTGTGCTCAGAAGTAACAGACCACTACACTATCCCCTTGCCGAAGGCAATCAAGACAAGAGAGCGAAGCGAGCCAGTGGGTCACCGACATCACAACAGGGCCACACTACAGTAAAGACCACTGATTTCCACCCCACTAACCGCGAAGAGTCCACTAACCGAGGCGTAGCCGGTCTTCAGACCATAGTGTCAGAGGGGATCATACATGGCATGGTTTTTGTATTGCTCAATTGCTTCAACTTTGGCTTTGATAGGTTTCACCTGACGTTGACCTACAACATATCCCAAGTATGTGACTGTGGCATGGCAAAACTCACTTTTTTACCAGATTGACTGTCACTTGTACCTCAGACAGCTTCTTAAACAATTGATGGAGTTGATCCATGTGTTGTTCCCAAGTTTTACTGTAAACAATCAGATCATATACATACGCTTCACTGCCCTCTATGCACGCCACAATTGAGTGGCCCAGTATAAAAACGGCCCATGGCACATTTTTGAAAAATAGAGGGCGCTGTTGAAAAATGTCAAAAGGTCACCAAAGGTCATCCATACAAACATAACACATCATGAATGTAACTCGGGAATGTTGTCAATTTAATCTTTTAAGCATCAAATTTCTTATGTATTTTATTGAACATTCGTACATTTACAGTGCCGATTTCTCCCAATGACGAAAAATGTGCCATGGGCCGTTTTTATACTGAGCCACTCAATTTAATTTAACATTCCTTGAAAAGTCGCTAGCGCATTTTTCAAAATCGAATGGCATAACTTTGTATTGGTACAGACCAAAATGGTGTACAAAAAGCAGAAATCTCTTTGGCACGGTCTGTGAGTGGAACCTGCCCTTTTAAAAGATCAAATTTGCTAACAAATTTTGCATTCCCAATTTTGTCTATGCAATCATCAATTCTTGGAATAGGGTAGGAGTCATTTGCAGCTCTCATATCTGCTACTAATCTGTATCAGGCTTGGGAAGCTTGTCTAGCATATAATTGATCTCACTTTTGAGATGTTCCATTTTCAATGGATAGACTCTGTAAGGATGCTGATTGATTGGTTTTGTATCACCAACATCTACATCATGAAATGCAGCATTTGTTCTACTTGGCGTATCAGGAAATATTTTGTAAAATTTGTGAGTCAATTTGCAATTTGACTTTCTTGATCTTGAGAAAGATGACCTAACTTTGAGTCCAAATTAGTGAGCACATCAGAATTGTTCAATTTTACATTATACTCTTTGTGCTGCAGCTCTTTATCCTGGTGAAATTTGACATCAGAATTGTCATCTTTACTCTTGTCTACATTGGCGATTTTGTCTACATCGGCATATTTGTCTACATTATCAGCATTCTTTACTGTACACACAGGTTTTGAAATACCACTGTCACTTCGTTTAACATACTCTTTGAGCATATTTATGTGGCATAACTGCCTGCTTTTGCGTCTACCAGGAGTCTTGATAATATAATCTACTTCACCCACTTTTGACTCTACTTCACATGGGCCATGATATCTGGCTTGTAATGGGTGTCCTGGAATTGGAAACAGTACTATAACTTTGTCACCTGGTTTGAACGCTCTTTCCCTGTCATGTTTATCATACCACTGCTTCATTTTGGCCTGACCATGTTTCAAGTTTTCTTTGGCGATATCAGTTGCTCTGTTAAACCTATGCTTAAAATTGGAGACATAATCCAATAAATTGATATCTAATTTCTCATTGAGCCCCTTTTCTTTCAACAACTTTAAGGGTCCGCGTACTGTGTGTCACAAGCACTAACTCAAAAGGACTAAATCCTAAAATTTCCTGAACAGCTTCCCTGGCAGTGGGTATTTTCTGATTTGGCTTCCCTACTACTTGGCATGTGTGACATGTTTTGCAATATTCAGAAACATCTTTCTGAGAGTGGGCCACCAGAAATGTCTCAGAATTCGTTCATGAGTTTTCTTAACACCCAAATGCTCTGCCATTGGACTGTCAAGCGCTATGTTAATTAATTTAGTGTGGTAGACTTTTGGCACCACAATTTGGTGCATTGCCTTCCACTCTTCATCGACAGGTGCATCAGGTGGGCGCCATTGTCTCATTAGCACATCATCTTGTTTGTAAAAACAGAAAGAATTTTGTTCTACTTTTTCTAGGGTCAATGCTCTTTGATTTATCTCTTTGAGTTCTGGGTCATTTTGTTGCTCCGGAATGAGCTTATCATGACTTAAAGGCCCTTTTATAGTTTCCCAATTTGTTCATGCTCATAGGCTGTGTCATTTTTAAGGGTCTTTTTATCCCCTGGAAAAAGAAGTTTATCTTCTTTCTCATTCAACTCTGACAGAAATTTGTCTTCCAAATTGTAGCCTAAGTTATCAATTTGGTTGTCCTCAATTATTTCTAATGAGGCCTTCTTACTCACTGCCCGTGTAACTGCACATGCAGGAAATATCTCCTTTTCCTCATTATTATTAGGTATGTCACGGTGGCTGCACAATAATTCTGCTACACTGTGCATGCAAGCATAACAGTGAATTGAAAAGCGCGCGCTTCAAAGTAGGCCAATTTTAGAAAACATCCATGTCGATAAATGAATTTCCTCATATGCTTCATTTATCCAAATTGTTTGAATTTGTAATATATGGTGTGTGAAGCCTTTCCGATGCTACCGTCGGGTCCTCAAAAATTGAATTTTGTTTTGTTTAACAGCTGCTGCCTGTTTTTATGGATTTTTGAAGATCGCTCATAAATCAGTAAATATAGGCCTATTGAAATAAAGGGACCTACCACCATTTAGCTGAAATACTAATCTTTCTTAGCATGTAAATTATTTCCGTCGACAACGAATAAAACACTTGAGGAAAACTAGTTGAAACAAAACATTTTCAAAGATATTTTAGGGAGTAATTTTCCAAACCACAATAGCTCTAAGCCATTGTGTGTGTCCAAGGCCATACTATTTTTGTATACGCGGTACAGTGGAGTGGCTGTTCCTTTTACCATTTGTCTTCCCGTGTTAATCCAGATAACAAAATGTTAATTTAAAGTCTCATTGCAAATGAATTTTTATTTGTGACACGATCTGGTCCATGGGGGCCAAAGGCGGCAAATTTGAAACTGAGATAAAGGTAAAAATATGGAGTAAAAAACAATAAAATATATAAGAAAATAAACGTCAAAAAGCTTCATAACTTTTAAACTAAGTATGCTAGACCTTTAGTGTTTTCAGTAAATGATAGCCTATTGTATGTATAATGTAATAATTACAGTAACTCAATTGTCAAAAATGCCTCCTTTGGCCCCCATGGACCAGATCGTGTCACATTTGTACTTTTCGGATTTGGCTTTGAGCAATGTTTACAGAAAACAATGAAAATTCTATTCCAGACATCGTCAAAATGTCAAACTGTGTATGTTTTGTATTATATTTAAGTAATTAACTGCAGTTTCTTTATTCAACATCTTAACAGGTTCATACTTGACAAATTTATGGTGAATGAATAGACTTTCATTAAATATAGAAAAAACCCAAAATTACTCATGCCTAATTTACATAAAAATATCATGAATACATAATTACCTGTAATTAGCTAATTTGCATAATTAATTACTTTTTGTGTATTTTTTGTTATCAATTGAAATAACTTTGTACACATATGTGTGCAAAAAAACCGCACCCTGATATCATGTACGGTTTCTATTGGCATCAATTTTGCATATTAATTAGCTGAACTTAGTCATTTTTTCACATTTAATTTGTCTGCAGATTGGCTGAATTTGCTAAAATAGTATATTTGGTTAATTTATTATAATTATTCAATGATATATTTTTCAATTTTGTTTTCTTTAACGAAGTTAGGAAAGATAGGCATTTAACATGTGATACTTAAATTAATGCTGCTTTTTCAAGCAAGCGTCCAAATAAACCTTCAAAATCTCGAAATATGCCAATTTTGTCATTATAACCATTTGTGGCAGGTTTTAATTCCATTTACGAGCATCTTAAAATTGACACTACATCACAATGCATTGACCGATTTCAATTCGGTTTTTTGATTTTTGATGCTTTAATAAAGCTCATTCATGTAGAAACATTAAATAACGTGTTTCTGCTGCGCTTATTTATGATGTGATATGCCTACTATTATCTTCCAGCAAATAGGGCTTATCTGTAACTATTGGGTCAGGAAAAACCTTCCCCATGCCAAATCATTTTCTAGCAACATGGACACTCCTTTGACTAACAATTCATGTCTAACTCCTATGGTTACAGGACCAGAAACCAAGTCAGATTTCAAGTTAATTGTGTGGGGAGGTATACACATGATTTCCAAACCAATACCCTGGATCAAAGCATTACCTGCTGAACTATCCTCATTAAAGGGCAAAATTCATTCCAGAATCATAGAACGTGTACAACACGTGTCTCTCACAATCTTTATGAGCTTTGGACTACCATTTTCACCAAGTGATACTACTCCCTCTAACACAAATGGATCAAATTCTTCACACACTTTGTCTGTGTCCCTTTTGTGTGAATTCTTGTTTCTTGATTTTACTGACATGATGCAGTCATGTCTACAGTAGAATTCACCACGACCTTTGCAGGACTTAACCCCCATTAAAAGCTATTAAACCAAGATAACACTTATTGTAAACAGCTCAATTGATTAAATCATATCTTCTCTGGTTAAATCCACACAATACATGTTTCTGTTTTACCTGTGCAATGAGCTGGTATTATAGTTTCAGTTGGGTGAACGATTATAAAGCGAACGCTAGGTGTGGGCTTTTGTTTACGAAATGAGACAATGGTCTGCTTATTGTTAACCAGCGTTCTTGAAAATGAGAAGCATAGTGGTTTGCAGACTTAACACGGTTTGGAAATAATTTCTTAATATTTGTTGGTGTTATCTGTCGTTTACATAACACAAAAGTGCGAATATTTCCAAACACCTAAATTAGCTAAAAATTTAGGACATGTTACAAAACTATATTGTCGAGAATTTCAGAGAATACTTTAAATATTGGCCGGTTATTTTTCACACAGTGACGTCAACTAGGCTAGTGCCTATACTTCTAACGTACACTACTAGTGGAGGTCACGCGTCAATTGTGAGATAGGAAAACGGACAGTAACTGCAGTATGACTTGTTTCTTTGACCCAAGTGACACTGCACATCCCACAGTTTTACTAATAGATGGTTGCTGCTTTTACGAACCAGCACTGTCCTGATCTCTTACAATAGTTGCAAGTCCCACCTTTTGGTTTGTTATCGGAACTCCCTGAGGTCCCTCTACCACCAGCACTATGCTGTGAATTAGACTGATGTTTCCCTTCTTGTGTGCCACACTGATATGCTCTAGGTTGATTATGGACGAACTTGTTTGAATAAATTCTGTTATGACTAAATTGACTTGCATTCAACGTGTGCGTTAAGTCATAGTCATCAGTGTTTTAATTTTGCTAGCGCTTTCATCCAAATGGGTTTTAATGTCAGCGTGGACACATTTTTTGAACTCTTCTATAATTATATAAGAACCAATTGCCTAAGTTGGCCAAAATCATCTTTGACTTCTTTTGAACCAAGCCACCTGTCAAACATTTGTTCTTTTACTCTAGCAAATTCTACATGAGTTTGATCTGCTTGCTTTCTTGAATCTCTGAACTTTAGTCTGTATGCTTCAGGCACCAGTTCATAGGCCTTAAGGATTGCCTGTTTGACTTCTTCATCATCATTACACTTCTCTATTGGTAGAGCTGAGTAAGTCGAAGTTTCCCTGGCCTTCCCAACAAACCCACTTTGTAAAAGTAGGGTACAATGCTCTTTAGGCCATTTCAAATTTGTAGCAACCTTTTCAGAATGTTGAAAATACTGAACTTCTTTTTCTTTGAATTTAGGCACAACCTTTACATACTTTGAGGAGAAACTTGATGAGTATTGATCACCTAGCTTTGCCAAACTTGTTCAAACCTGCTATTTCTTATTTTGCGTGACAAACCCATCTTGGCTGAATACGCAAAAAGGGGGCCAAAACGATCAACCGCGACGACGGGGCTTATTCTCTCAATCACGTATATGATCCACTGCTAAACCCAACCGTCAACCCTGGGAGTGAGAGTGCATCCAACCTCCGCGGGAAACGCAGTAAACCAGATCACAACAAACACTTGTGATCAAGCCATCAGCCAAGATGGCGAAAGCTCAAGCCGTGAGTAATATTTCTGGGTTTGTCATGGAAAATAAGAAATATTATAGTATGATCCTCAACCATGTCAACCCTACTGATGCATCTGTTTATGGTTGTTCAAACTTGTATTTTTCCTCCATTTCTATTTCTTTCAAATGTGTTTCTATTTGCAGTTTTGTTTGTTTTCCTTTTCTTCCATTTCCAATTTTTAGTGTTCAACCGCAATCTTTTCTTGGCGCGCTTTTTCTTCAAGCGCCATCTTTTCCTGGCGCGATTTTTCTTTCATAGCCATTTTTTGCTTCTCCATATGTAGTTTTTCTTGTTCCTTTTGATTTTTGCATATCGAACTTGATCATTCCCAGTTTTTCCTTTTGGTCCATTTCTATTTTCCTCAGTTCTAATTGAATTTCCGACTCTTTCAATTTAACTGCCTCCCCACCAATTTCAGTTACTACCTCAAGTTTCTCTTCCAACACATTATTCATCAAAAATATCTTCCCGGACCAAAACATAAATCAAGGCATTTTTGATTATTTGCTTTCTTGTAGCTTGCTTTACCTTAACGTCATAATGTCAGTGGCAAATGCAAATAAATCAGGCTTCTTCAACTCATCAAACTTCTCCCAAGCTATAGTTTTAAGAAACTCTTCTGCATTGAACTCTGCCATACTGTACTTTCACTTTTAAGACTCAGTAAATCAATGTCAACTTTTCTTTTTACAGTGTGTTTCCCGGTCGAAGCCCTCAATTTTGCTACGAGTCGTACTGACTCAAGGCTAAAATCACCTTTTACCCGAACTCACACGAATGCACAACAAAAATACATTGCTAGATTAAGTTAACAGAATAATATGATTGGTACAATGACAACAAATGCACATACAAAATAATCATACAATCACAATTTTAAATAATCAGTACTTAACCAACAGTCCCCTTCTTAATGATTATCTTGTTCATTTACAATGTTCTTGACGACTGATATATAAATTATATATAGTGTTGTTCACTTGTCCTGCGAAAATCAGCGTATAAAATCATCACACAAAAATTGTGCTACTTTCTCCAAACAATAATCTCCTTGAGCTGCTTCTCCAAAAACGGTCCTTTCTCCAGGAAACAGGCTCCTTTCTTCACTGCTCCACTGTATTTGACAGATGTGTTGTTTTCATAAACCAGACTATACTGGGGAAACGATTAAGCATCAGTAATGATCTCCTTCACTTGTGTGATTTCGTAATATTTGTTTGTGTGTATTGTATATATACCTCGACTGCTTTACATTAGACCCAGTTTTAACCACCGTTTATCGTGGGTAAAAGGTCGTGGGTTCGATTCCCATGCCGGCATATTCCCTTGCTTTTTTTTCAAGTTGGGTTGTGTGCCGGTTGGGATTTGTATTTATTTGTTGTCTTGTTTAATTGTAACACTCTGGGTTGGTAAACAGTTCATTCTTTCTTATTTAATATATTCTGTTTCCTCTCGTAGCGAGCAATCGTTCCCCATTGTGTTTATTTGTTCTTGTACAGGATGCGTATCCCCATTACCTATACTTTACTTATATTATACTGGGGAAACGATAGTAAGCATCAGTAATGATCTCCTTCACTTCTGTGATTTCGTAATATTTGTTTGTGTGTATTGTACATGTATACATTAGACCCAGTTTTAACCACCGTTTATCAGTGGGAGCTGGTAGCCTAATGGATAAGGCGTCCGTCTAGAGATCGGAAGGTCGTGGGTTCGATTCCCATGCCGGTATATTCCCTTGCTTTTTTTTCAAGTTGGGTTGTGTGCCGGTTGGGATTTGTATTTATTTGTTGTCTTGTTTAATTGTAACACTCTGGGTTGGTAAACAGTTCATTCTTTCTTATTTAATATATTCTGTTTCCTCTCGTAGCGAGCAATCGTTCCCCATTGTGTTTATTTGTTCTTGTGCAGGATGCGTATCCCCATTACCTACTTTACTTATATTATACTGGGGAAACGATTAAGCATCAGTAATGATCTCCTTCACTTGTGTGATTTCGTAATATTTGTTTGTGTGTATTGTATACCTCGACTGCTTTACATTAGACCCAGTTTTAACCACCGTTTATCAGTGGGAGCTGGTAGCCTAATGGATAAGGCGTCCGTCTGGAGATCGGAAGGTCGTGGGTTCGATTCCCATGCCGGCATATTCCCTTGGTTTTTTTTAAAATTGGGTTGTGTGCCGGTTGGGATTTGTATTTATTTGTTGTCTTGTTTAATTGTAACACTCTAGGTTGGTAAACAGTTCATTCTTTCTTATTCAATATATTCTGTTTCCTCTCGTAGCGAGCAATCGTTCCCCATTGTGTTTATTTGTTCTTGTGCAGGATGCGTATCCCCATTACCTACTTTACTTAATACTGGGGAAACGATTAAGCATCAGTAATGATCTCCTTCACTTGTGTGATTTCGTAATATTTGTTTGTATGTATTGTATACCTCGACTGCTTTACATTAGACCCAGTTTTAACCACCGTTTATCAGTGGGAGCTGGTAGCCTAATGGATAAGGCGTCCGTCTAGAGATCGGAAGGTCGTGGGTTCGATTCCCATGCCGGCATATGCCCTTTGCTTTTTTTTCAAGTTGGGTTGTGTGCCGGTTGGGATTTGTATTTATTTGTTGTCTTGTTTAATTGTAACACTCTGGGTTGGTAAACAGTTCATTCTTTCTTATTTAATATATTCTGTTTCCTCTCGTAGCGAGCAATCGTTTCCCATTGTGTTTATTTGTTCTTGTGCATGATGCGTATCCCCATTACCTACTTTACTTATATTATACTGGGGAAACGATTAAGAATCAGTAATGATCTCCTTCACTTGTGTGATTTCGTAATATTTGAATGTGTGTATTGTATACCTCGACTGCTTTACATTAGACCCAGTTTTAACCACCGTTTATCAGTGGGAGTTGGTAGCCTAATGGATAAGGCGTCCGTCTGGAGATCGGAAGGTCGTGGGTTCGATTCCCATGCCGGCACATTCCCTTGCTTTTTTTTTAAGTTGGGTTGTGTGCCGGTTGGGATTTGTATTTATTTGTTGTCTTGTTTAATTGTAACACTCTGGGTTGGTAAACAGTTCATTCTTTCAAACCAGACTACAGCAAGTCTCTCAAAATCTCCATCGTTGCTGTATTAAAATAGCACATTATTGGCTATGCAAACTGGTTCAAAGTACCTCTTTTTGAAGCACAACTTTTGATCAACACGTAGAGAGTTTACAATCTCTCAAGATATTCTGCAAAGAACAAACTCAAGCTTCCACCTTTTTATTCTCCAGAAAACCCAAAATCTATTAATAGACCATTCTGTCACATTACAATACTTCCTGTGGGTGATTCCCCATGACTTCATATTCTTGGGGATTCCCCAGTTAATACTAAGCAATGCACTATGATTGAGCAATACATGATATTAAAAGGGCATTTCGTGATCCACAGCCTCATCCCCCCACTTTTCTCAAAAAAAGTTGAGATTTTTATATCACTGGAATACTCTGGCTACATAATTTTTATGTACAAAATATTTCTTGCAGATTATTTAGTTTATCAATGATATCGTGAAATTTGAATTTCGTTCTGGTGCACCAGAACGAAATTACAACGTATTGTCTATGGAGCAGTGTAATACACATAATCATGCATAACTCGCAAACGCAAAATCGGAATCAACTGAAATTTTGGGAATATGCTTTTTTCGTGGATATGTACTGAAAAATGTCATAAAAAGAGGATGCTAGGATCACGAAATACTCCTTTAAGGGCTGGGGTAGCGACGTTCTTTAGGGTAGCCTCTGTTGAAAAGTAAACATGACCTACACCTCAGCTGATCTGCAACAATTTGTAGACAGGCCTACGCACATACATGGCCATATTCTGGATCTTGTGATCACTCGTGGTGTGGATGACATTGTGTCTGATGTTGATGTTGATCAAAGTATGCCGTCAGATCACTTCGCAGTTTTGTGTAAACTGAAGCTGTCCAAACCTAGTACTACAAGGGTACAGGTAGTGTCTCGGAAGCTGCGCAGCATCAACATTGAGGCCTTTAAGCAAGATATACGATCTTCATCATTGCTTACTGAGGCTTGTAGCGATCTTGATGACTACATGAACCAGTACAACGAAGTCTTGAGCGATATTCTGGACAAGCATGCACCGGAGGTTTCGCGAACTGTGATACTTAGACCCCACACCCCTTGGTACTCAGAAGATCTTCAGCAAGCTAAGCGTGCAAAGCGTCGCAGTGAGCGGCGATGGAGGAAGTCAAACCTCGAAGTTCATCGTCAGATTTTCTCTGAGGATTGCAAAGCATACAGGAAATTGCTTGGTAACGCTAAAACGAACTACTACAGAGCTGAAATTGCTGAATGCGATTCACGCCAACTTTTTCGCAAGGTAGCCAATATGTCGCATGGTTCATCCCGCCCTGTCCGTCCTTCTGGTGAAGACAACGATGTAGCGGACAATTTTGCCAACTTCTTCACTGGCAAGATTAAAAACATCAGGGAGGAGTTAGACTTAACATCTTCGGTTAGCCTGTCTGTTGACATCTGCAATTCGTGTGACAGCAAACTTGACTCTTTTGCTCCACTTTCCGAAGATGCTGTGCGGAAAGTTATCATGGATGCCCCTACAAAATACTGCATGCTTGACCCTATTCCTACTGCTCTTCTGAAGGACTGTATTGATGTGTTGTTACCGGTTATTACCAGCATTATAAACCGCTCCCTCTCTGCTGGCATTGTACCTCGTGCACTAAAATCAGCAAGGATACAATGCCGATCCTGAGGACCTCAAGAACTATAGACCCGTCTCAAACTTGTCTTTTATATCCAAGATTCTTGAGCGCGTGGTATCTGCCCAATTGCAGGAATATCTCGATGATAACAATCTTCACAACAATCTTCAATCCGCATACAGACAATATCATTCTACAGAGACGGCCCTGGTACGTGTGCAAAACGATCTTCTACGCGCGGTAGATGACAACAAGGAGGCTATTCTTATACTCTTGGACTTATCCGCCGCGTTCGATACCATAGATCACACCATGCTACTAACTCGGCTGAGGGAAAGGTATGGTGTCACTGAAGTTGCCCTTGAATGGTTCAGATCTTACCTTTCTGAACGCGACCAATCAGTTGTCATTGACAAGACTGTTTCTGAGAACCATCCTCTAATCTACGGTGTTCCGCAAGGATCTGTGGTCGGTCCAATACAGTTTATTTTGTACTCTGGTCCAATCCAAGATATTCTGAATGCTCATGGAATTAGCGGAATGGTGTATGCTGACGATACACAAGTGTATATCATGTTTGATCCGTCCGCTAGCACACAAGCCATAGCGTCAATAGAAGCCTGTGTTTCAGACATTCGGGCTTGGGCAACTTCCAACAAGCTCAAGATAAACGACGCAAAGACAGAAATTGTGCATATATCGTCTCGATTTCGATTCAAAACGACTGCGCCTTCTGTCCAGGTCGGTACTGCTGACATTAAACCTGTGGAAAGTGTACGAGACCTAGGAGTGTTCATCGATAACCAGCTTACCATGTCAAATCATGTCAGTAATGTGTGTCAGACAGCCCTTTACGCACTGCGGTCAATTAGCCAGCTGAGGATATACCTCGATAAGACTACTACAGAGCGTCTCGTCCACGCTTTTATATCGTCGAGACTTGACAGTTGTAACTGTCTTCTTTATGGACTTCCAGATGCTGATATCGCAAAACTACAGCGTGTGCAGAACTCGGCAGCTCGTCTGGTTGTGGGAGCTAGAAGACGCGACCACATACAACCAATCCTTCGAGATTTGCATTGGTTGCCAATCAGAAAGCGGATTCTTTTTAAGATGCTTTTGTTAGTTTACAAATCCCTTTCAAACCTGCCTCCTCTCTACATAAGTGAACTCCTCACTCCATACGTACCCTCGCGGACTTTAAGATCGAGCTCCAAGGGACTTCTTCAGATTCCGCGCGCGTCTCGATCCGCTAAATCTGGGTACGGTAAAAGAGCTTTTCCATCGCGGCGCCATATGAATGGAACAGTCTACCGGAGTCTGTTAGACGTGCCAAATCTGTGCAATGTTTCAAGAACTCATTGAAGACATATCTTTTTAATCTTTGAGTACATTCACTGTTTTCTTCAAATTTTTGTTGCTGAACATTGTTGTATAGATTATGGTGTATTTCAAACATGTATTATTATGAAGTGACATGAATTTTTGTTATTATATTTGCTGGACATGATGTTTTTATCATATATATTTTCTTAAAACTGTATTATAATATGTAATGATTGTAATTTATAGGCGTGTTCTTGTATGCTTTTGATGTAGTTTAATATTTTAGCTATGTTCTTCTGTTTCTTATTTTTTCATATGTATGCGCCTTGGGGTTGTGTTTTCAATGTAAGGCGCGTTTTTATAAATCCCACTTATTATTATTATTATTATTACACCTACTATTTAGTTTGAGAAGTGCCATGGGTCAGTAGATGACATATATACTCTTTTTTACTAACTTTTGTATCTGGTAAGATTTTTGGGGCAAATTAGTGAAAAATCGGTTTTTTGCACATTTTTCAAACAAGAGAAATGTCAGAAACAATCGCTTTTGGACATTTGTTATACATACATATACACAAAATTTCAGTATGGTTTTAGCAGCTGTGAATTTCCCAATTTACTGTTACACTTTGATTTGTCTTCCCATTTCACTGTTTTCTGACGGTTTTACACATGTACTTGAATTAAGAATCATTTTTCACAATAGCATGCTGAAAATTTTGGTTTGACCGTCGGAAATTCTTGAAAACATTATGCAGACTACATCCGCATTTAATCACTCTCCGAGTGTACTTTGGTCGTTATCGAAGTTTGCAAGTGATAAAAACAACGAGTACAAGCTATAATAACATCATATTTCGAAAAGCCCGAACTTGTACTTATTGGGTTCAAACATCGATTTCTGGGGCCAATTTGTTTATTCACGTCTTTGGGCGAGGTGCGGCCTACTTTTTCACATGCAGTGTTACAGAAAATATTCGTGCTGGTTATATACCCAAAAATCCACAGAGGTGATAGTTTACGGCGAGTTTTGTAATTATTACTTAATTTTGATATTTAAGTAATACGATAAAGTCATCATAGGCAGTAATGTGTTTGTATTAAAAGAAATAACAAAAATAATTATTTAAGTAATAGAAATACTATTTGGAAATTGCAGCAAGATTTGCTTTGGATAAGCAATGGATAAGATTAAAATCAGGGAAAATATGACACAACCTCCAATGGGGGAATAACATAAACGTATAAACGTATAAAGTTAAAAACTCTTTTAACTTTTATACGTTTTGTGTTATTCCCCATTGGAAATCGATGTTGTGTCATATTTTCCCTGTTTTTAATTGTGAAGGGTTACTCATTCTTTCATTTCTCTTGACAATTGTTCATTTGCTCGCCCTATTCCTTTTAAAGGAATTTTTATCTTACTTACCCTGCTGTTACTGCATGAAACGAGGAATCTTGCGATTATTTTATTTTATGATCTGACTTTGCCTTTTGCCTTATTTGGAGGCTAATCCTTGTCGGAAAACTGACCACATATGATTTGAACAGCACGCCATTTTCTATTTTTCATGTAAGGTCAGATTCGATGAGACTTGCTTCTCTATTGGTCAATTTGGTAATTGGGCAAATATTCCAACAATCAAATTTCTTCTTCTATCTTCTTCTATATCGATATACCGCCCCCAATTTGGTTATAAAAATTAGTCTCGTGTACGCTAGTTTATAGCCGTCCTGTGAATGACGACTATCTATAGCTTACGTCCATACGAGTGGACCTGTAAAATTGAAATACGGGAATGAGGTGGGCGGAGCTGACTAATTTATGAATTAATTTTATGCTGATTGACCCGGAAGTGGGAAACAGCTGTTGGATTGTGTTAAAAAAATTCATGATCAATATGTGCCGATCAGACGCTTCTACGTTGCACAATGGAATGAAGAAAGCTTTAAAAACAGCCAGGAAAAGCAGTAACGTCATGTGCGCATAGTCTTTTAAATTAGACTTTACTGTTAATGAAACTAAATATTTAAATATTATGCTGTCAATTAAAAACTCACAAACTTTCAAGTATGGCAAGCCATTCGGTCCAAAAAGCGTTAGTGCAATTGAAAGAGATGAAATTAGCATTTTGGGGAGGAAATTTCCAATGTTATCTGGTTGACCCGATAGCTTTCATCAATATATGACCAAATATTTTTTTTGGAAAACATTATTGGGGTCTTGGAGTCTGCCCATTCCCCCTCCCTTAATAACTCTGATTGAGTTTGGTTTCTGTACCCAAAGGGATTTCCCCTATAGCATACCATAACATACGAACTCTTTCAGCTTGTAAACAAAGTTAAATAATTAATTTAAATTAGTCAGGGCACATCACAATGTACACTTCTTTACACCCACCTTACTTAAGGGAAGGGGTATGAACGTTTGGACAGTATTTATTGTGGGACATTAGAGCACATCAGACATATCGAATTGCATTCTGAATACGAAGAATGTCATTCTGATATCAAATAATTTGATTTTTGAAATTCGCAATGTAATACACATTTTATGGCAAATCATTAAAATTGAATTTTTGATATTTAACAGTACTCGAAGTAAACTTTATAAATCTGATGATTTATACTTAACGTGTATGTAGGTGGGATGAAAAGCCGACGATCAATTGAAAATTGTGACCTTTCGTATTGAAGATATGGATTTTTTCCCAAAACACCAAAAAAATTAGGTCTTTTGGGGAAAAAATCCATATCTTCAATATGAAAGGTCAAAATTTTCAATTGATCGTCGGCTTTTCCTCCCAACTACATACACTTTAAAATATATCATTAGATTTATAAAATTTACTTCGAGGACTGTTATATATCAAAAATTTGAAAAATATCAAATTTTTATATAAAATTTGTATTATATCGTGATTTTCAAAAAATGACAATTCTTTGATATCAGAAAGACATGCTTCGTATTCAAAATGCAATTCGATACGTCTGAGGTGCTCTCATGTTCCATAAAAAATACTGTCGAAACGCTCAAAACGCTCATTCCAGATCCCTTAAGGCGCTTCATTGAAATAAATTGAATGCCCTTGCTGCATCAGAATTTATTAAGGCTGCCAGGTCCATAATGCTTATTCACCGTAGAAGTAGTGATGCAACATGATTAATTACCATGGCAATAGATTAATACAAATTTTGAATGTTTTGCCCTGTGCAACTGCACTCATCGGGCAATTCCCACTTGGTCCAATCCCATTTGGTCCAATCCCACTTAGTCCAATCCCATTTGGTCCAAATCCCACTTTGCCCAGACCCAGTTAGTCCAATATCACTTAGTCCATGTCCCACTTGGGCCATGTCCCACTTAGTCCATGTCCCACTTGGCCATGTCCCACTTAGGTCATTCCCACTAGGGCCATGTCCCACTATGGCCATGTCCCACTAGGGCCATGTCCCACTTTATTCATTCATTCATTCATTCATTCATTCATTCATTCATTCATTCATTCATTCATTCATTCATTCATTCATTCATTCATTCACTCATTCATTCATTCATTCAATCGTTCATTCATTCATTCATTTTTTTATTTTTTCACTCATCATAAAATAGTATAAACAATAAGCCAAAAAAGAAACTTATAATTTTGCACAAGGTCATATCTTAAAATCCTGTCCATCAAAATTAACCAAAATTACATACAGGACTGCCTCGATACTCTACTCTAAACACATGTCAGTAACCAAGCAGTTGTCCAACGGACACAACAGCAAAATGCACTGATATGGAACAGTTTCCTGGACCACATTCACAGCCCAATTGGCATCCAATTGGCATCCAGCAAAAGAACGTCATAATTATTGAATCACAGGTCACAGCAAATAATAATTGTAACAGCATGAAGTTAAAAACATTAAAGAGAGTAAAAAAAAACACATACCAGGATCATCGTGTCACATGTCCAAACAAATAATGAAGTCCTTTTGTAACGGGTATGTCCACCGTGCGCTTGCACTCATGCTGGACCACATTCACAGCCCAATAATTGACACCGAGCATAAGAAATCTGTGAGAATCGTTGAAGAGATGTTTGCTTCAATGACACAAGAGAAATGGGCACTGACATGTGACATGATGATCCTGGTAAGTTTGTTTTGACTTTCGTTAATGTTTTTAACTTAATGTTGTTGAAATTGTTTGATGTGACCTGTAATTCAAGATGCCGTTCTCACAGATTTCTCCCGGGAGATTTCTTTTGCTAGGTGCCAAATGGGCTGTGAATGTGGTCCAGGAAGAATCATCATCATCATCATCATCATCATCATCATCATCATCATCATCATCATCATCATCATCATCATCATCATCATCATCATCATCATCATCATCATCATCATCATCATCGACGTCGTCGTCATCATCATCATATTTTTCTTCATCTGTCTCTGCTGCTACTACTTCATGTGCTTCTTCCGTCACTGTTCTTCTTTTTTTCATATAGTACAATAAATGCACAATAAACGTTCCTTTTCTAAAACCCACATTACAAAGTTATTTCGCTGTAATAACATTTCTTTCTTTTTTTTTTTCTTTTTTTTTTTGTTGGACTTGTTGATTTTTATTCTGGGGTCGGTAACAATAGCGAAACAACGGTGAATATCGTGCGTAATTTTAGATTGATGGGTCTAACGGAATGCGCCATAGCCCCATGTGAGGACCGTTCTACAACAGCAAGAGCCCTCTTTTTATCTATCTCTAAGATAAACCACAACAGAGGGCACGTTGGAAAATCGCTATACAAGTATATAGCCAGGGATCTATACGAAGGGATAAGCATCCTAGGTTACATAACCAAACCGGAAGATGTAGCCTAGGTCTAGACAATAGGCGCCATATTGCAGGAGGGTTAGAGTTCATAGAGGAAACGTTAAAGGTTAGTAGATTTAGGTCACCCAGGCACATCACTAATGTGTTTCACGAGTTGTAATACCGACAGGTAAAAACATTGATTTCTTTAAAATTCTCCCGATTTTTAATTACTAAATATAAGTATAGTACTTAACAAACCATTCTTTGGTGAATCTATGCAATATGACGGTAATTTTTGAAACATCTATGAATCAATCTTAAACATCTTCATGATATTTTTTGCGCATGGTCTTACGCTATCCACAGACTATCCGGTGGAAATTTCAAAGCAACGATCATGCGTTAATATTTACAAAATGGCGAATGATTTATCCTAGGTCGAACAATAGCGTGACGTAGTTTCCGGCATTGTTCCTATGCACTTTCACCCTCCTGATATAGCTATCAGATTCGACAATTTTTAGTTTATAAAAAATGACAGTGAAATAAAATTGATTATAAATTGTATAAAGCAAGTAGGACAATGGGTAAAAGTATGAGCGGGATATTGGTGGTTCGTTTTTACATTTCGTAATACTGGTTTAGGTAATTAGGTATACTCCTAAATATCCCAAACAGATGTTCGTTTGAGAGATATGCGTTTGCTAATTTTCAGAACATTCATTCAAAGTTTGTTTACAATAGCAATTACCAGTCTACTTTTGTTTCATTTATTTATTATGTTAGCTTCACGATAAATGTAAGTATCTTCAAATCTCACATAAAACTCTCTCCTAAATCTACAAAGCATTTGGTTGCATAATTTCACGTACATTTTCGACGGTTTCAAAATTCAAAAACCTGTGAAAAGAAGACCAATTTGACTGCCCACCAAAGTTGTCCCTTTTCAAAATAATTTCCCTTTTTCCAAAATAATCGCATTTTCCGAAAATGCTGTTTTCACGTTGCCCTTTTCACGTCACATAGCAAAACAATCATTGATCTATTTTATACTTCTAAACCTGAGTTATATAGTAATTGTGGTGTTATACAAACATCAATAAGTGACCATTACATGATTTATGCAGTTAGAAATTGTAAACCAGTGAAAGGTGAACATAAATCCATTGAGTATCGGTGTTTTAAATCATTTGATGAGAAAATGTTTGTTGATGATCTAACTAGTGTACCATGGAATGAGATTGAAAAATTTCGTAACGTCAATGGTGCTTTAAAGTTATGGTATGAAATGTTTGAAAGAGTTGTTGATAAACATATTCCTAAAAAGTCTAAGCGTGTAAAAGCTACACCAACACCTTGGTTAAACAAAGATATTAAAAAGAATATGTCAAAAAGGGATTATTTACATCGCAAAGCTTTGAGAAGTAATACTAGTTCTGATTGGGAAGTATATAAGCAGTGTAGAAACGAGGTTACATCAATGATTCGTAAAGCAAAAGAAACTTATTGTAAGCAAAGTGTGTCCCAAAATGCTGGTGATTCTAAGAAGATGTGGAAAGCGCTTAACGATATTTTGCCTCACAAAGCTTCTCCTAGTCCCTCATCAATTACTATTGATGACGAGGTGTGTACAAGTGTTAATGATATTGCTAATGGTTTTAATAAGTACTTTACAGGTGTTGCTGCTAAACTTGTTGATAGCAATGGTACTATTTGCAATGATGAATCTGTTTATGTTGAAGATAAACCAATTGGCGATTCCTCTAAACCCGTACTTGATTTACCATCTATTTCAAGTGAATTTATTTGTAGAGAAATTGACCTCATGAGTGAGAAAAAGGCCACTGGTCTTGATGACATTGGTAGCAAAATTTTAAAATTGGCCAAACCTGCTATTTTGAGCAGCCTTGTGTACATTATGAATTTGTCTTTGAGAACAGGTGTGTTTCCCGATTTATGGAAAGAAGCTAAAGTAGTTCCTCTTCACAAAGGTGGTGATATGTCAATTAACAACTTCAGGCCAATTGCCATCCTTCCTGTTGTGAGCAAAATCATTGAAAAGGCTGTTCATAAACATTTGTATGATTATTTAAGTGAAAACAAGCTGATTAATGAAAATCAATCAGGTTTTAGGCCTTTTCATTCTACTGAAACATGTTTGTTAAATATGGTTAATGATTGGACTAATAGTATAAATTCTGGTAAAATGATTGGTGTTTCGTTTATAGATTTGCGCAAAGCATTCGACACCGTCAATCACGAAATATTGCTCAGTAAACTTAAAAATTTGGGTGCTTCTGCCACTGCACATGAGTGGTTCAGTTCATATTTATCGTGCCGCACCCAGAGAGTGTGTTTTAAAGATACTATGTCAAACTCACGCCCTGTTTCAACAGGTGTCCCCCAGCGCAGTATACTAGGTCCATTGTTTTTCCTTATATTTATCAACAGTATGAACAAAGTAATTTCCCATGGTCAAATATCTATGTATGCTGACGACACAACACTCTCCGTCAGTGGTAAAGACCCCAAGATATATCTGCTAAATTGTCTTCTGATCTTGATTCAATAATGAATTTGTTGAATGTTAATAAATTGTTTTTGAACACTGATAAGACAAATGTTATGTTGATTGGAACTGCGAGTAAGTTAAGGAATGTTAATGAGAAAGATTTTTCTGTATTTGTTAATGGTAAACAACTTGAAAGAGTAAGAAAGGCAAAATGCCTAGGTGTTGTTGTTGATGATCAGTTAAAATGGCATGATCAAGTTAATAGTATTATTCAAAAGGTTTTCTGTAAGATTGGGCTATTAAGACGTCTGAAACCTTTCCTTGAAATTGATACATTAAATGTTATTTTTAAATCGTTTGTTCAGCCTATATTTGACTATTGCAATATCTCATGGTATGGTCGTTTTAAAGATGACAGTTCCAAACTTAATGTTCTTCATAAACGCTGTGCAAGAGTGATTTTGAGCGTGAACAACTTAACTTCATCTGATTTCATGTTTAGAATTCTTGGTTGGGAACGGCTTCACACTCGTAATGATTATTTTAAAGCACTAATGGTTTATAAATCTCTTAATGGCCTGGCGCCACATTATCTTGCAAAATGTTTAACCATGTATGTACAACTCACAATGTTAACACACGACAGGCTGCTGCTGGTCAGTTGGCTTTGCCACCTTCAATTCATGGATATGACTTAGAATGTTTTAAATCATCGTTCAGTTACAGTGGTGTAAAATTATGGAACAACATTGAAAATGATATTAGAAACTCAATAAATGTGCAAACTTTTAAACGGTATTACAAAAATGTATATTTTCACCAGTTTTAATTAAATAGTGTATAATGTAAATAACATCTTGAAATATATATGTTACTGAGTTATTATGTGTTTTATATGATGTTTTTATGGATCAATGTTCATTTAATAATGGCATGTGAGTTTTAATAATTATTGCAAACTGTACAAATGTATTTGAGATTTATATTCTTTTAATGTATCTTTTAATAATGGCTTGAGTTGTAAATTGTATAATTATATTCTTTGTAATTCTCTATAATTATATTCCTTTTATGTATTTTGCAGGGCCCCGTGTTAGACCAGCTTCGGCTGAATCGGGCTACTCTGGGTAAACATGTTGTAAATAAATAAATAAATAAAAATTTTCAACATCCTATACAATGTACTGTCAATGATGATGGACACACTTTTTGATGAACTGTGTCCTTATAATATTATGCATGTCTTAATGTTTTATAGTCTATAATGCATGTTTCTGGGTCTCCCAAACCATGACCTAGGTTTTGTGTACGTTCTTTGTGTGTGGGTGGGTGTGTGTATGTGGGGGTGTGGGGTGTGTGTGGGGGTATGAATAAAGAATGATCGACTTATTGGTGTATTAAAAGACGACTTTATTAATAAAAAATCGGACGAAGAACATTTAAGAAACGAAAGCGACTTGATTGTGTAATTTAAGATTTAGATAATGGAACCCAAAAACATTAATATTACAAGATTACATTTTTTGTCCAAATTGTAGATGAGAAGAACACTTATATGTATTCTGTATTCAGTGAAAATAAGAAGTCAAAAACAAAACGTACTTTCATTTGCTATAAGATTTGAGGTACCAACAATTTTGTTAATTGAAAATGACAAGTATACAATGTATTTAAAAAAATTTACGTATTGCTAAAGTGGTTGTATGAAGAGGTTGGATGCTATTTCTGAAAACATAATTTTTAGAACTTTAAGTTGGAAAAAACATTGTATTTAGGGACTAGTCCGTTTTCGCCTCACTTAAAACATTATCATCATCATCATCATCATCATCATCATCATCATCATCATCATCATCATCATCATCATCATCATCATCATCATCATTATCACCATCGATCATGCCACCCTCATTCACAGACTTCGTACTATGGGTGTCTCTGGACCACCCCTATGGTTTCAATCATACATGTCTAACAGACACAGTCGTGTCAACATCGATGACACTTTTTCTGCTGCTGTCTCCCTTGACTGTGGGCTGGCTCAAGGATCTGTCATGGGACCATTATCTTTTACAATTTATACTTTACCTCTTGGCATGATCATTCGTAAGCACAAACTTTCTTACCATATTTACGCTGACGATACTCAGTTATACACCGCTTTTAACCCTAAACAACCCAGGGATCAAATCGATGCTATCGGCTTCAGAACTGCATCCTTGATATTCAGTGCTGGATGACTCATGCTAAGTTGAAGTTAAACATGGAGAAAACAGAGTTCTTTGTTGTAGGCTCACCTCATAACCTTAAATCTATTAATGCTCTTAGTCTTAAAGTAAGTTCAACTACCGTTAAATCTATTAATAAGGTTCGTAATCTTGGTATTATTTTTGACAGTACTATGTCTATGTCAGATCATGTAAATGGGTTATGCCGTACTCTTAATTTTCAACTCCGAAATATTTCTCGTATAAGGCGGTACCTCAATGAAGAAAACTGTCATCATGTTGTTCGAGCCCTTGTGAGCTCCCGCCTCGATTATGGTAACTCGCTGCTTGCTGGAATCACCGAAGCCCAACTCGCGAAAATTCAACGCATTCAAAACAAAGCTGCTCGCTTGATTTTCGGTATTCGTAGGCGCGATCATATATCACCTTACCTCACCCGTCTCCACTGGCTCCCAGTCAAGCAGCGAGTTAATTTCAAAATCCTTGTTCTCATGTATCAGTGTATTAACAACAGTGCCCCTACCTACTTGTCTGAGCTAATTTCTATGTATAACACCCATTCCAGCAAACGTAATCTTCGCTCATCCAAGGACGTTACCAGACTTGCCATTCCCAAGACCAAAAGATCTGCAGGTGAACCTGGGTTCTCAGTGTACGGTCCTCGCCACTGGAATTCACTGCCCACTTCCATCAGAGAGGCCCCGTCACTGCAGATCTTTAAAAGGCATCTTAAAACCCACCTTTTTGAATTGTTGTAATTTCATTTGTTTTTCTTTGTATCGTGAAGCGCTTTGAACTGCGAAAAAGCGCTATAGAAATATTGTATGTATGTATGTATGTATCATCATCATCATTATTTTCTTCCTCTCTTTCTGCTGCTGCTATTTCATGTGCTTCTTCCGTCACTGTTTTTCTTTTTGTTCTTGACTTCTTGTTCTTCGTTAGATTTGTAAACTCTGCAAAATAAACGGTTTCTTTATTAAC
This sequence comes from Amphiura filiformis, assembly GCF_039555335.1. NCBI lineage: Eukaryota > Metazoa > Echinodermata > Ophiuroidea > Amphilepidida > Amphiuridae > Amphiura > Amphiura filiformis. Next base: position 3,849,765 of record NC_092642.1, on the reverse strand, counting down.
ACACGTTACAAGGTCATTTCGCTGTAAAAACATTTTCCTTTTCTTTTTGGTTGTTGGACTTGTTAATTTTTTTCCGGGGTCGGTAACAATAGCGAGACAAGGGCGAACCATGCGTAATATTAGATTGAGGGGTTTAACGGAATGCGCCATAGCCCCATTTAAGGACCGTCTAATAACAGCCAGAGCCCTCTTTTTTCTGCCTTTTAGATAAAACACAACAGAGGGCGCTTTGGTAAATCGCTGTTAAAGTATCCATAGGATATATTCGATATTTTTATTTTATAAAACATGATCGTGAAATAAAATTAATTATAAAAATCAGGAAAGAAAGACAATGGGTAAAGTAATGAGGATATTGGTGGTTCGTTTTTACATTCCGTAATACTTAATTATACTTGTTATAGGTATACTCAAAGTAAGGTTGAAATTCGAAACACGACATTCTGAGTAAAAAGACAACAGAAACGACTATGTGTATATGGAAAATGAAAAATATTTAAATTATAACAAGCTGGCATTTAATGTTATTGAAACGCTTTTGGAAAATGTTCTAAAAGCATTTAAAACAGACATTTGTTTGACAGATGTTATTTTTTGCTTACTCATTTTTAGGACATGCATTCAAATGTTTGTTTACGATATCAGTCTATACCACTTACATACCAGTTTATTTTTGTTTCTATTTCAGTCTATTGTTGTTTCATAAGTTTATAACTTACATACCAATCTAGTTTTATTCCGTTTATATATTGTGTTAGCTTCACGAACAATGTAAGTCTCTTCAAATCATAAAACTCTCCCCTAAATTTACAAAGCATTTGGTTGCATAATTTCACTTACATTTCCATGGTTTCAAAAATTCAAAAATTTGTCACGTGAAAAGAAGACAAATTAGACTGCCCACCAAAGTTGTCCCTTTTCAAAATAATTTCCCTTTTCCTTAGATAATCGCATTTTCCAAATATGCACTTTTCAACAATGTACTCTCAATGATGTTTACCCTGTATAGTCTTCCAAACCATGACACGGTTTTGTATACGCTCTTTGTGTGTTTTTTTAGACAAAATCATTTAATGATTGAATTACTATTAATTGGTGAATTACAAGATGACTTTATTTACAAAAAAGAACATTTAAGAAATGAAAACGACTTCTTCGTGTAATTTAAGATTTAGATGAAGAAAACAAAAATTATTATACTCACTACGTGATAAAAAAAAACCATTAACTACAAGATGACTTTTTTGTCCAAATTGAAGATGTTACGAGCGTAAGAACTCTCACTATTTTTTGTTATGCGATTTGTTATGAGATTTGATTAATAAAGTTCTTAATTGAAAATGACAAGTAAATTTTAAAACAAAAAAAATTTGATATCATAAAGTATACGTATTATGAAGAGGTTGGATGCTGAAGGTTTTCTGAAAACATCATTTTTAGAAAATGTAATTAATTTGAAAAAAAAAACAAGCAAACAAAAAAAAAAAAAAAACCTTAAAAAAGGGGAACTTGGGTGCGTAGCCAAATGTATCCTCTTTTCACAAGTTTTTTTTTTAATATCTCAAACAAATTAACAATAGAACTGTACGTGAAGCTATGCAACCAAATGTTTGGTAATTATTTTTAGGGGGCATTTTTGTCGGGATTTTTGTAAAACCTTTATTTGTCGCATCGATGTAGATGTCTAGCAAAAAAGACTAATGTTTCTAATTAATGTTCATTCAATACTTTAAACCACCTTTTAAAACTTCTATCGATCCTGATTGGACCACCCAAGCAACCTCTTCACCAGGGGTCATGTCAACAAAAGTAAGTTTGGATCAAAGGAACCCACCTGTGGCCTTCTAAAATGCTTTTCTTGACGTGACATTTTCGATTAGATTTTTCATGAAGATGACCACGAAAGTGTCATCACACTTAAGCAAAATATGGTGCGAGCAGACAGGTGACATTTCTTTCTTTCATTCTTTTCACATTGACTAAAATGTCACATTTTATACCCTTATCAGGTTGCTTTCGATCAGTATCACTAGACTTCTCCGTATCGTAGTCCACTTGCCCATTGTGCATACTCTGGCTATTGCATTTAAGCTTAAAACTCTGATTTAATTAATTAATGTACACAATTGATAGATTTTCACATCTCAAGTGATTTTTAACTCGGGCTTTCGCGATTTAAACTGGTAGATTTTAAAATCAGAATTGTTCAGTATTGAGGTGCCATTATAATTATGCCATTTATATGTTGCATTCAAAAATACTAATAACTTACTGTCACTAATATAATTAAATAAACTTTTTCATAACCATTTACTAGTATTTTAATGTAATATATATCAGTATAATTTCGAGTTCAACTGAATGCGTTCATCATGATTAATAACATATTTTTCTCTATCAAAAATCGGCTATTGCATAGTCTATATCAATTGAAGGGTATATGTTAGCATCATAGGCCTACACTTCAAACAGACAAAAACTAGATTTATTTATTTTTTATTATTTTCTATGATTTCTTTAATTTAAAAACACTGTACAAATCGGAAATTGCAAAGTCGAAAATGTCATTAAAAGGTGACCACGTGTCAACGAAATTCTTATCATTTTTACGTGTATGTGGTCAAATATTCTTGATGGATTTTTTAAAAGTTGAAGTCGATAAATTCCTTGAGTTTAGGACAGTGCAAGGGCATTCAAAAGTGACAATTAACCGACTTAAGAGGTTTTAGGAAGCCCTTAATACCAAAATATTATTACGCAATTGTGTATGTGACGTTTTATACCCTTGGGGTCTTTTTATCGGTCTTACGATTAGACAGATAATAGATACCTAATTTTCTAATAATATCTGAACAATGATTTGTGTTGATTGTCATTTCATCACTATGTTTACTCAACCACAGAGAGTGTCCAAATATAAAGCGAGCCTCATCAAGCATATAGACCATGATAAGAAGTAAAAACGTGGTGATCCAAAATTCATAGCAGATGCAAATTCAAAACTTGTAGTTTGCTCCATTCGACGATGCCCAATGTGATGTGCTTTATGTGCTTCCCACTGATTGATTAGAACATTAAAATGGGCTATTCCAGAAAATAGATGCACACCCCTATAGAGGAGTTCGGATATCCGGACTTTTTGTCCAATCGAGACTGTTGGAAATCCAGACTTTTAAAGTGTCCAAAGGTAAAAAAATCCGGCAGAAAAATCGTTCAACATCGGAAATCCTCAATTTAAGAGCTCATTTGGGACATTTCCGTGATTTTTCCTTCATTTAATTGGATTTCCAAGCTTTTTCAAGTGATATTGGCAACTGGAATTCCAGTCGTTTTCAGAAAGCAGACTTGGAAATCCGGACATTTCTTTGATTGAAAATTTACTCCTCTATAGGGGGTGTGCAATTATTTTCTGGAATAGCCCAATGCAACTTGCATTCCTTATTTGGGTTTTCAATCACCGAATTCCCAACCGATTTACACAAGCGTAGACGCGGTATTGTTGGTCGAAACAGCCAAAATATCGATTTTCATTATCTAAATCAATATAGGCCTATTAGTGAAAAAATAACACTTAATGTTTTGCAAAAGTTCATTCTACAAATCATATACTTTGGAAACTTGCTTGATTTATTGTTGTTAATGAGTTATGTATACGTTTTACAAAAGTCTTGTTGTTTCAGCCCGCTTATGCTTATGCCATTAATATGTTGCATTCAATAATGTTAATAACTTACTGTCACTAATATCATTATATAAACTTTTTCATAACCATAGTATTTTGCTTACTTACTTGCTTAAGATGATTGGTGTCCTCGAACTACAACAGCACGCCAAATCGTTCTGTCCTGCATGGCCGTTCCCAAATCCATAACATCCAGTCCACATGTATGTTAGAGGGGGTCTACCAGGTTTTCTGTTTCCATGTTTTGGTGTCCAGTGGATCAGCTTGGCTACAGGCTCATTTTTGCTTCTGTATGCGTGCCCAGCGAACGTGTCCTAAAGTTTCGGTAGGTCGCCATGCAGTTCTTTGTTCGTGATGTGCTGCTTCCATTCTTGTGTAGCGACCATCAAGTTCTTTACATAGTCTGGGAGACATGGTCCATGCCTCACATTAATAGGTTAGGACGGATTCGACGGTAGCAGCAAATAAACGGGTCTTGAATTTCCTTGGGAGAGTTGACCTCCAGATTTTGTTGAGGCTGTTACATGCTCTCCATGCAGCTGCTTTGCGTGTTTTTACATCCTTTTCCGTACTAGCCAACCATGCACCCAGATACTTGAAGTCGCTCACCTCATCTAGTTTGGTCCCATTGTTTGTCTGGATAGATATCTGTTGACTTTGAAAGACATGAACTTTGTTTTTGACGCGTTCATTTTAAGGCCAACTTTTCCTCTTGTGCCTGGTGTCTGACAGTAGGGCTATGTCGTCTGCAAAGTCTAAATCCGTTAGCACTTCAGGTCCGATTCGTCTGCTTCTTCTCTTCTCCAGCTGGAATCCAAGCTGCTCTTCTTTGCCTTCAACTGCCTCCCTCAATGCATAGTCCAATACCACCACAAAGAGGTAAGGGGCAAGGGTGTCTCCTTGCAGCACACCAGCAAGTATATCAAAGAGTTCAGTTTCTCCATCTGGTGATCTTTTGCCTTGGTATCTTCATACATTCTTGCTATACCTTCCACAAGTTGATTAGGGATTCCATAGGCTTTGAGAATTTGCAGCATCTTTCCTCTATGAATGGTATCAAAGGCTTTCCTGAAGTCTATGAAAGTTATTATTGCAGGCAGGTTTTTAGCCTTCACTCCTTCAATGATCCTCCCGAGGGCCAGTATGTGGCTTATTGTCGTTCGGCCAACCCTGAAACCATTCTGGTTGATCCTCAGAACTTTGTCTACATCAGGCCTGATCCTGTTGAGAATCATTTTGTTGAATATCTTGGCTAAAACTTAGTATTTTAATGTAATATATATCAGTATAATTTCGAGTTCAACTGAATACGTTCATCATGATTAATAACACATTTTTTATTTATCAAAAAACACAGATGACCACGTGTCAACGAAATTCTTATCATTTTACGTGCATTTGATCAAATATTCTTGATGGATTTTAAGTTGAAGTCGATAAATTCCTGGAGTTTAGGACAGTGTAAGGACATTCAAAAGTGACACTTAACCGACTTAGGAGGTTTTAGGAAGCCCTTAATCATGTTAATACCAAAATATTATTACGCAATTGTGTATGTGACGTTTTATACCCTTAGGGTCTTTTTATCGGTCTTACGATTAGACAGATAATAGATACCTAATTTTCTAATAATACCTGGACAATGATTTGTGTTGATTGTCATTTCATCACTTTGTTTACTCAACCACAGAGGGTGTCGAAATAAAAAGCGAGCCTCATCAAGCATAGACCATATCGTATAAAAATGTGGTGATCCAAAATCCATAACAGATGCAAATTCAAAACTTGTAGTTTGCTCCATTCGACGATGCCCAATGTGCTGTGGTTTATGTGCTTTCCACTGATTGATTAGAACATTAAATTGCAACTTGCGTTCCTTATTTGGGTTTTCAATCACCGAATTCCCAATCGATTTACACAAGTGAAGACGCGGTATTGTTGGTCGAAACAACCAAAATGTCGATTTTCATTATCTAAATCAATATATTATTGAAAAAAATAACACTTATTATAAATGTTTTGCAAAAGTTCATTCTACAAATCATATACTTTGGAAACTTGCTTGATTTATTGTTGTTAATGAGTTATGTACGTTTTACAAAAGTGTTGTTGTTTCAGCCCGCTTTACAACATAACTCAAGAACCAGAGGACCTACAAAAGTGTGATATTTGAATTCTCCTACTCACTCGCTATGAAATGATCAATGCATTTTTTGCCAAAGCTCACTGCCATTCGCAAGATGCTGTGAACTACCAAATTGCAACAGCTTAAAATAGATGCTAACCTTAAATCAGAGCAAAATGGTACTGAGGTATTTTTTTTCCAATTCCAATTGTTTATACCGCAAGATGATTGCATGGGTGACTGTGTTATCGTATACATAAAAATTAGAGAAAACAAAAACACCATTAAGCCTATACATTGTACAGGATGTTGAAAACTTTTTTCTGAAAGTACCATTTTTGGAAAATGTGATTATTTTTGAACAAAAATTTTGTTTTTGGAAATGGGACAACTTTGGAGGGTAGCAAAAGGATTCTTCTAGTCACAGCTTTTTGAATTTTTCAAATCAACAAAATTTACGTCAAGTTATGCAAAGACATATTTTGTAATTTTAGGGGGGTATTTCTTTTGAACCCTGTAGTTTATTTATCCATCACGGTCAGGGCTATTGGACAAAGGGCAAAGTGGTGGATCAAGGGTGCAAAGTACAAAGTAGGAGCAAAAACCTTTCAGCATGTTTAGGACAAAATACTTCTGAATAAAAGTGTCTAACACACTTTCTAGTTAATATCTAAACTTTTGGAGCTGACATCAACAGTAAACCTCAGATACAATTCAGTGTCGTTAATAATAGTGACATTTCCTTGTAAAATTCGGTATGCCCAAACTAGAAGATTAAACCCTCAACTTCACGGAAACAGAGGTGGAAAACCGACAGGTTGTGCAAGACGTTTCAATATCTTGGTTGTTGTACTTATATCATAGGAAAACGCTATTAGCAATTGTGAAGAAAATTAATTTGTATATCACGTTTTCGCCGAAATTGCACTATTCAAGCAACTTTTACTTTTTGCATATTGAAGACAACAAACTTTTTGAAAGAGAAAAGTACCTTGCACCTAAATGAACTTTTTAAATGACAGAGGTCAAATTAAGATGGGTTACTTTTAAGGTGTGTTTGCCTGCTTGTAAGGTGTAGAGTCACAACCTTTGATGTCAATGTGATCCCTAAGGGCCTTGTAAGCATTAGGCCACCGTGGAGAGAAGATGCTTTAAAAGAATGAATGACTTGCTTGTTTAATGTCACCAGTACTTTTAAGAAGGGCAAGACAACGTTAACTTGACTGTATAATTTCTGGTGTGTATATACAGTGAACGTATAAATTGGACTGCCCGCATCTTAACCCACATGGACAAGACAAACAGGCGTACCCATATACAAACACACCCCCACACCTCCGACAGTCCCCACAAACAACCCCCCCCCCACCGGACACACACGATACAATATTACACACCTACATAAACACAAACGAAACTCTCAGATCCACTCATCTCATTTCTCCACAGGTCCCACTATCATGACTATTCCCCATCCGGCCACCTACACATACCCCACAAACTGCCACCCCATGGTATTATTTTTAGTCATCTCAGACTGATGTTCTTACTGGCATTCATTCGTGTCATCGCGTCCTTTCAGATACCCAGGTGGAACTGCATCGTTGTCGCCGTTTGAATCATTTAATTTCATTTATTAAGCAACAAAATACATTCATAAGCAGACGACGGGAAGACCAAAAGGTCTGAAGTTCGTGTAACCCTTCATGGCAGCCTGCAAGTGTTTATTTGTCATGTTTTACAGGTGGAAGTGCTGTGTTCAAGTGCATCAGTATAGACAAACACCTGTTCAATGTCTTGGTCTCGCTATACTGATGTCTTTCTGATGAGCCTATAGATACTAACCGCTTTCTGCAGGCAATAGGCGAGCGGATAGACCAGCTGATATCTGGCCTAGTATTTGCTTTGGCCCACCCTTGGGTGATGACCGGCAAGGATTTTGAAGTCCCTTCCACTCCCTATTTTTGACACCATTTTGGGGTTCAATTGGTCAAGGCGTCAAGCTGGAAAACTTTTCTATTGTTTTTGATAATAAACTTTTGCGCTTGTGTCAAAAAGCATACAATTGGTTGATTGAATATGTTGAAATTTATATTTTTCACGATTTTAACCAGGATACCAATACAAGTACAAGTATAATTTATCTTATCTTGGTAACGTAACGTCGCGTCGGTCACCAAAAGTAACTTTTGTACAATCTCTGTTTTCATGCCCGAAGTATTAAAGGTGGACTACACTTTAAAGGTCCGTCGGGGTTCAAACTGGGGGTATCGTTCTTATACCAATGGGGTCTTTGTACTATGGAACAAGCATTGTTTACGTAGCTGTGACTATGTACAGATTCTGTTTCCCCTTTTATATCTTTCTATTGCATGTTTACTCTGATATTTTCTATGTCATGCCTTTGTTCAGAATGGTTAAGCTGGTGGGTAATCAAGCTTCTTTTTCTCAATCATGTCAATGAAGCATACATGTGTGAGCGTAGCGGCGATATTAAACTTTGTGGCTGATTCACGTAAGAATACACACAAGTGCTTTGAAAGACAAAAAGAAAAAGAGAAAAACAAAAACCTAATAGTAAAAAATAAACAACACAAAACACGAATCGAAATTTTGAGTTACTTTTTAGACCGTTTTATGTAGCTTGATATTAAAGATCAGTGCACACATGATCGCTTTTGACAAGAATGTTTTGAGATTTTAATATTAAAAATACAATATGACATAATAGTATCATCTTTGTGAAAACAATGCAATGGTACAAAGAACCAACTATAGGACATGTATGTAGGCAGGGGCGTAGCCAGCTTTCTTGGTCAGAGGGGGCAAAATAATTTTGTTGGAGCACAGAAAATTGCAGTTGCATCATACAATACATAGGCCTATAACGGTTTTGTTTTTAGAGAGACTGTACAGGCTTTATTGTGACGATGTGCGCAATAATTTTGTATTTTAAATACACTATTTTCGCCCATGATCGGGATATATAGTGACAATATACGCGAGCAGGGCGCAAAAAAATGTATTTTACACTATTTTGGCACATGATCGGGGTGCCCTTGCCCCTTTTCTTTTCTTTTCCTTTGCCCTCCAGTTTTTATTTTTCATTTTTGTCAGAGGGGCACTTTTTTTTGGTTTTAATTATGACACATCTGTCTTTGTGTGTATGATAAACATGGGTTAAAATAACTAGTAACTTAATTGTTTTGTTATCGGTATAATAGATATATCAAAGCAAAACTGGCATAATCATGATAATGCAGGCATTTTCACCAAATTTTGCACCAAGTTGTTCATATAGCTTTTTAATTACGCATTTTGAAGTCCAGATATTTTTAACACAGATGCAGTCAACATGGTTAAACTTAGACCTGTTAGTGTTATCGTTGGGTACAAAAGTGCAAATACCGTGATTTTCAACCCTTTTCCCATCTTATTAACTTCAACTTCCCACAGTTAATTATCTCCTATCCTTATTTCAGATATAATTATTTAACACGTGGATTATCATACCGCCGCGTGCTTTTTTCAACAAATTTAGCATTTGGCTTATTCCAGTTAAAATCCATACACCCTCTATAGCAACATTAGGGCCTACCTTAATTTCCTACAGAGGGGGGACAGATTTCAAATTGAGTCACCCTTTCAGTTAACTCCATTTGGGTTGGAGATCATTAAGGTCATGCTTTCCATAGGGTGTATGGATTTCAACTAGAATAGCCCATTATCTGATTAGGAAAGTGTCTCCTATCTCTTCCACGTTGAACCAAACATGTTCCCGGTGTTTTCATCGCTCTGGATGAATGCCATATATTCTGAGTACGGAGATCGGATGAGCCAAAAAGTTCACAATATTATTATCATCATTGACCTAGTAAACGAGATGCACTTCCTTCTATGATGTGTTTTAATGAATGAGTACTCTTGTGACTTGAACTTTTAAAGAAATGAGTTTTTTGAGATAATTTTAATGATTTTGGTTAATTACATTTTCATTATCATGATTATCAGCTTTAAAAAGCCTGCACCGTAACGTTAAATCATGTTCATCATTTTTATTAAAGTTACGAGGACTTTTTTTTCCTTCAAAGGTTATTGCCTTGAATGATTCATTCCTTTTTAAAGAAGTTTTCTATCATTGTTGTGATAATTCGTTTATGGTAAACAACATCAGGACCCGGCATCAGGAAAATGCCATATCACTTCGTGTCTCGTGACCTGCGTAATTTGAAAACTTATTCGATTAGGGATTCCAAAATTACGCTTTCATCTATAGCTGTGTGGTGAACTGTCTCTTATTTCGTGATAAAGAGAGAGCTGCTGATGATTATCAGAAAAGGTTGACTCCTGCATGAATATAAAGTCCCTGGATATATCCTGTAGCCCCTGGATAATGGCATTGCTATCAAAAATCGATTCTATAGTATTTATAACTTATTGGAAAGATAAAATGGCACCACTGAACTATGTTCAGAGTAATTGGATTTCCCAATGCTATTTATCATGTTTATCGTCAAGTACAGTTTTGTCGTGAATATCAGAAGAATGATGAAATTGTTACGTGATACAATTTCATGTTTTATAATATCGTGCAAATTCACCGAATCAACATGTTCAATAAAAGGGTATTATACACATGTACCATTATTATTAGATTACCATAATAAAGATGGAAGCAAGGAAATATAAGTTGACATTTAAATATATGTCAAATTATGTTTTAAATATATATAAAAGACTTTGCTCTACTTATGCATTTGTGTCATTCCATTGCCAATTCCAGACAAAAATATCGTCTCAACATGCTCAAAGAGTATTACTATTTTGGTGTTTTTTCACTTCAAAGGTACATTGAGATTCAGGTTTCATTTACAAAACGAAAATTAACAAGAAGAACAACGACTACAATAACATCAACAGCAACAATAGCAGGAGCATAGAGCAGCAACAGCAACTTACATGTATAATACCGTGCCTCTATTCACTGTAAAATTTTTGTAACACCATACCGTTCTATATTTTGTTCAAAAGTTTGTTGGAAATATATATGGGTGTGTTCACATCACCAAGTAAAGACTAAATAGTGTGTCTTTAAAATTAAAACTTACGTTTATTAATTATTATTTTGAAAAGACGGGGACTATTTCTAAATTTGGACGTGTCTGTAACACCTTTACGTTTGAACATAACACTCAGCACGTGCTTCTTCAAAACTGAGTGTTCCAAATTCAGGTTAAACACCGATTATCACGCGTGTCATGTGTTCTAAAATCCTAAAAACATGTCACACGCGTGTGTCATATGTTCTAATCTTGTGTAGAACACGTGTCAGGTGTTGTGTTAGTGTACATCGCGTACTGATCAGTGACGAATATTGCGTCCGCGGCGTTCCGATGAATTATAACGCACTGTGATTATTTTCCATGTGCAATAACAAACCAACCATCAAAACCAGGATCAACAGTGATGGCAAACAAATTGTTAATCGTTTTGGTGGTCGAAGGAAACGGCCATTCTCGCAAAACAATATCAGTGAGTGTAGAATGAATCTTATTTTTCAGCTTGTTATTTTCCCTTGCAGCTGCTGTATACATTGTGTATATATTTTGCAGGAAGTGATAACAAAATGAAATGAGATATCTTCGACACTCACCAATATGATCTTGTAGGAAACTTTTTAACCCTCAGCTGGGTATAGCATGTATAGTCTCACATTCGGTAAGACAATATGCTCTCCCAACTTGACGTAATACACAGTATGATCTGTTTAAGGGATCTAGAATGAGCGTTTATTGCGTTTCGACAGTATTTTTTGTGGGACATGAGAGCACCTCAGACCTATCGAATTGCATTCTGAATACGAAGCATGTCTTTCTGATATCAAATAATTTTCATTTTTTGAAAATCACAATATAATACAAATTTTATGACAAATTATACAAATTTGATATTTTTCAAATTTTTGATATATATCAGTCCTCGAAGTAAATTATAGAAATCTAATGATATATTCTTAAAGTGTATGTAGCTGGGAGGAAAAGCCGACGGTCAATTGAAAATTTTGACCTTTCATATTGAAGATATGGATTTTTTTCCCAAAAAGACCTAATTTGTTTTGGTGTTTTTGGAAAAAAAATCCATATATTCAATACGAAAGGTCAAAATTTTCAATTGATCGTCGACTTTTCATCCCACCTACATACACTTTAAGTATAAATCATCAGATTTATAAAGTTTACTTCGAGTACTGTTAAATATCAAAAATATTAATTTTAATGATTTGCCATAAAATGTGTATTAAATTGCGAATTTCAAAAATCAAAATTATTTGATATCAGAAGGACATTCTTCGTATTCAGAATGCAATTCGATATGTCTGATGTGCTCTAATGTCCCAAAATAAATACTGTCCAAACGTTCATACCCCAGCCCTTAATCATATTTATTAATTGCTCTTATTCAAAAACAGTAAATATACCTGTCTCCCAAATGAAATGCAGTAGAAGTTTGTATTGTCCTTTAAGCTCCAAATTCAGTTTAATTTCTATTGTCCTTAAAACTCGTAATTCAAGGTCGGTTGGTAGGTCTGTCGGTTTACATTTTTCTTTACCACGTACAATATTAAATACGCAATTATCTTCTGAAGGAAGACCAAATTTTTTGTTTTCTGTTTCTTGTGTTTTTGATTTTTTCAAAATGGTGTTGTAAGGTATGAATTACAAACAGGCAAAATATTTTTCAAAATCTATACCAAATAATGAAAAAAAACCCTATTTTTCAGATTTTTGGGTCTGTCGGAAAAGGGCAGCACATTTTTTTCAAACAATTTCCAAAAAATTAAATTACTACTTTGTTTCAGTCTGTGGCAAAGATGCATTTAAATAATTATATTTATTATTCTAAATAGTCCGAATTCGTTCACTGCACTATGCAAAATGTTGATAAATATCGAGTCAGTGTAATAACGAATATTTAAGACTCAGACATTTTGTTTGTCCAGGTATACCGGTAGTTTCCATTAAAATTGCAAAACGGGGATGTGTAATTGCGTATACGTACATATTATTCGAATTGTTTTCTTAAAATAAAATTTACCTTTATACACTCATTTGAGGTCTCTATTTCTGGAAACAATATACAGTGGCGTAGCCGGGGGGGACACAGAAATATTCAGCGATAAAAATGGGGACGGCAAAGAATAACGACTTAATATGGAACGAAAAATTGACAAATGCGGACTAAAATTGGGCTTTGCCCCCTCACACTAAAAACCTAGTACTCTGCTGAGTGTTTATCGGTTTTAGGTTTTACCTTTGGGGTCATTGGAAGACAAATAATAATAATATATAGCTGACCAATAACGGATTAAGAAGCAGCGTTGGCCAATATGCATCAATATTATTGATAATATGAAATGAGGGTTAGCTTCATCGATGATCACGCACAATGAAATTATATGTCGTATTCTTAACGCTCAACATACCTTGATAGTTCATTAAATATGTAATCCAATTTTACTCCTGTTCACTTCTATAACTTAAATCCAGCTGATAACATAAGTTTCCAGCTTGAAAAAGGGTGTATTTGACTAAATTCGAAGTGTCAAAATCCATACTTTGACACTTTTGAACATTGGACAACAATTGATCTATTTGGCCGGTTACAATGTTAATTTTCGCGCTACATTTCACTCACTGCATGTAACTACCAGCTGCTGACACGCGCGTCGCTCACATTACGGTTCAAAGCCCTTATGGTCGGTCGGACAGATATATCTTTGCATGGACTCTTAAAATGTTACTTGTAGATATACAAAAATATACTGAATTAAATACATTTATTATATTATTAAAATACTACTTTATTCAAACATACATGCGTTTGTTTTACTGCTCGGGTTTAGTTGTTAATTCGTTTAAAAACGTGTACATAACAACAAAAAAACAACATATAGTTGAGCATTTGAGCTAGTTCCTACGCTAAATAAATGATCAACAGGGCATTACAATGAGTGCGTTTTGTGAACATAATTGAATTAACATATGGATTTCGCCACCTTAGTCTGACGGTTCGATACCCTTTCCCATTCCTAATCAGACTGAAGGGGAATAAATAGTTCATTTAAGGTGCACTCGGGCGGGGTGCCGACGTAGTGAATAGAAAAACTTGTTAACATAGGTAATGCATGGACAATAATAACAAACATGTTCGGAAACAGTAACCATATAATTCAATAAAATTATGAACTTTTTTCTTTTATACCAAATATTATCTTTGTGCATTTTGTAAGACCTATGGTGCACATGGCAGACTGCCACTTGTGTAAAAATTGGGTTTATCAACATTAAGAATTACTTTAGCACGTGTTTAGTGACACCACTGCTTGGGTCACCTGAAGGATCAATACTAGACCCCAACGCATCCTAGACAACACGGAATATTCATTCCTACCACAGTAAGGATGTAGCACCCTCCAGGGCCGTTAAAGCAACAGGTACTCCTAATAGTGGACTCAAAAGGAATTATAACCAACTTTGGAAGCGATTGGACAATGCTTGTTGTAAGTAGTATTTGAATCTTGATTTTTTGATCCCCGTAAGTTATGTATTTAGGTTAGATTACAAATTGAAATACAGCCAAAGAACTGTGCATGTATAACTATACCATGTACATCTTCAATAAAGATCGATCACCCTTTAGGCCTTATAAAGGTAGGCCTATACGCCTAGTTTGATAATTTTGGAACTGTATACGTGTTTTTGCTTGTTTTTCCTGATCATGCTGACCGAGCGAATAGAAACAAGCCTACCTAGGCTGCTGTGTCACCATAATACCACAATTCACTAAGTCTGTAAAACTAATTTTAAAATATTTAGCTCTACTTTGAAACGTGATGTTGCTGTGTCCACGATTTCAATGACATGACTTACTTGAACCATGCATGTAAAAAATGAGAAGAAGCGTGAGAAATATTGACCGATGTGATGTAAAAATCTATAGCCCTGTTACAGGACGCTACACTATTCAAGTCGTATTGGACTGCATTACGGTACTTAACACGCCATTCTACTCGGGGTATATCAAACGATAGGCACATTTTGACTGTTTGTGAAACTTATTCTCCATCAGCATCTACATTTCTTCAGGTTTGATCTTTCAAAACACACACTTTCAATTGATCACCTGTTTCATCATGTTCATGGTCTTCCTTCAGAAGATAAAAGGAACGTCATTATAGTTTCTTTGTCAACTTGATTGGCTCTCTACATAATTTGAACACTTAAATGCGTGGGATGAGGAGCATTTGAATGAGTTCATTTTGATGTCAACATAGATTTTGTGCTTTAATATGGATATGTTATCATGACAATGGGGCTGATTTCAAGCTAGAATCTTACTTTATGATGAACATGCATCAGCACATAATGGAATTACGAAAAACATGCATGTGTTTTCTGTGGAAGACACTGGTCAATGATGTCATTGAGGTAAGTCATGAGAATTAACGGCGGTTAAGATGCTAGACATATAGCTTAAATTGCATTGAGAATGTCTAGAGAGTCTACTAACATGTCCCTACCAAACGTGCTTCTTACAGGTCGCAATAACATTCCTTAATTGATATGCCTACATTTCCCGGCTACATTTAAAGTTTGTGAGAGTATGTCACGGACACATAGGCCCTAGACTTCGTTTTACTTACAACAACATGAACAATGATAACATAATTTTGCGCATCTCCATATTTGTAACTTAGGTCTATAATAATTGTACTTTGAGCGCCACCTTTGCCTGGTTTTAATACGTGTAGCCTACTCGATCTTCTTGGCGATATAAAAATCATTTTTGGTTTAATGATGCATCTTCACTCTGTAAAAACAGTATTGGACATTCTTGGCTTCACTTTATAACATATTTAGAAACTTAACTATGTTAACATTACGTATCAATGGCTAAACATTATCCATCAATACTCTAAACATGTTTAGTATTATTTTAAACACGTTACAAATTAAGTGAAGGTAAGAATGTGTTTAGAAAATTGTTTAAATGCTACACTGTTTTGCAGTGCATTGTTGCATTACATGTTCTTAGTTGTATTATGTGTCATCATAGCATGTGTATATCAGCCCAATAGTCATGTGGGTATATAACAATAGGCAACTGAGTTTATTTTAAAATGGGACTTGATTTTCACCGCTGATTTTATCGTTTTAGCAACACCAATTACACTCAGACGTGGTCAGATTAAAAATGGGAACTTTATAGGCCCTAGCCTTCAACATTTTGGGTCTGTGTGAAAAGGAGAGCAGGGCGGTAGGGGGTGTGTGGGGGTGTGTGCGATGGACTCGGATGGATGTGCCTATGTATATACATGTGATTGAAGGGAAAATATTTCAAAAATGCAGCTTGTCAATAATTTATGATTATTAGGAGCGACTCACCCTGTCTACCCATCCCCTTGTACTCAAATTAGATCAATATGCATGCTGTCAAAATAAGATCTTATAGAAGTTATACCTACAAGGTAAGCGATTCAATGGGCTGTCTCATAGCCATTACACACATAACTTGTAAGGTCAATTGTGTGTTTGCCGAAAATTAATTCAACTACAAAAAGCTTCACCGCGCCCGCTCTTATCGACCACGCTAACAGAAATATCTCGTGTTTTTTAACATTCTGAAAAACCCTGATATTGGTGGGGTTATGGTTATGGCTTGTTATTTGTGGGAGGTAATGGAACATTTTGAGATTTTGGTATTAAACTAATGATAGATAAGGGTTCTAGGAACTCAAATCAAATTGTTACCATTTTTTCCTCCCAGACCCTTGGCAGCCATCTTGAATTTCAAAATGGCCGCCATTTTCTACATATTTTGGACTATAACTTGGCTTCTGAGTTCCACATCAAGCTGAAAGTGGTGACAATACCATGTTTATGATGTCAAGGATTACAATAAAGGCATATGCAATGTTATACGTCATTTCGTTTGGCGACCATCTTGAATTTTAAAATGGCTGTCATCATCAACATATTTTGTGGCTATATCTATATTTAGCCACACAACAAGCTTAAAATGGTGGAAATATCCATGTTTATGATGCAAAAGATTGCAAATAAAGCATATATGTACAAAGGTACAGGGCATTATGTTTGGCAGCTCTCTCAGATTTCAAAATGGCCGCCACTAAATAACGTATTTCAGACTACAATATTTATCTTAAATTCCGAGTTACTTAAACTGGTAGCAATAGTAACACCCATGTTTACAATGGCAAGGATTACAAAAAAGTTCCAAGAAAGTAAAGTTTTGATGGCTACCTTATAGAATTAAAAATGGCCACCATTAGTAAAACATTTTGGCTTGTACTTCTTGACATTTTGTAAGGTGCTGCACAATCGTAGGTTCTACTGTTTCCAATATTGCAAGACTGAGACATAAACTTTAAGTAACCCATTAAGAACTGAAACGTACATTATCTTGACTGGAACACATCATTATTTTACTCTCTCCATTAATCCTCCTCACTTGTTTCTGGCTCTGTCAGTGTGTTGCAACAGTCCTCGCTAGCATTGCACTCATACACAGTTCAGTACATTCAGTTGAAATTAGTGGTTGGTTAAACCCTTATTTTTCTTAATTTGTCTGAGCTAATAGTACATAATCCATCGCTATAAACGGTCGTAACAAATTTCCTTGGAGCTTACTATCGGAAACTAAATCGAAACGGCAAGAAATGATTGCGAAAATACAATCAGTATTATTTTTACCAATTTTATGATCATTTTAATGTCTGTGAGAATAAGATCAATGGGTTATCTTCACAACAGGTGGTTACAGGGCATAGCAGCTTACCGTTATATGACATGATAGAGATTAAAACCACTTATCAACAATGTAATCCCTTAACGAAGTACTCTCATGGAAGACATTTAAGTACAGTTGAGGACTTAACGGTTTCGCTTCAAGTCGATGTTTAAGAAGTTCAACTTTCAATATATTGTTACTTGTTTCGATTATTGGTTTCTGAAATTGATTAAAAGTGGTGAAAAAACTCTCTGAAAAAGACATACAGACAGAAGTCAACCTGGTTACTTGACAAGTAAAGATATTCGGGGTGCTAATCTTATCTTAAGGGGACTCGATCTTTTGTGCGTAATTATAGAGGGCCAGGGGATTCACTCTATCATTTAAAAAATCATTTGAAGAAGTCAAAGAGCCCTAAGAATAAAAACTGTAGTGTAATTCACGCCAGACACAATTTCTTTATAAAATTTATGACAAAAATTAATTTTTGTAATCGATCAAAAACAAACGTTTTATATCAATTTTAAATTTAGCCTGAATCCGTAAATATGGTACCTCTCGCCCTTTTTTTATGTCAAGGCTGTTTTTAACATTATGCAGCAAACCATTGTTGAAGCTATTTCATATACATGTATAAAACATTCTAGAGAAAGAATGATGCCATATACTGTTGAAATATCTTTTGTTGATTTCGAATGATAATGTCATGAAGTCGTAAATTTTAAGGTCAAATTCCTAAAACCAAAACAAAACATTGCGACGCAGATATTTCCCGACTTACGCAATTTCATCATCACATCAGTGTCTTTATTATTTGTTTGAAACCTTTCCCAAACGTTCGTGCTCTTTGTGCATAAAACGGCTAATCTATCTTTACAAAACGCGTCTTTTTTAGTAAACAAAAGGCTAAAGATGGCATTATGAGATTTATCATTTATCATTACACTGCTCCACTCAACTGCCACCGTGGCCGAACGGTAAAGCGCTATACGCGTAATCGAAGGAAGTTTCGAATCGCTGGTTCGAATCCCAGCGAAGCCTGTGGAAACTTTTTTTCTTCAAAATTCATGATCGCATTCCGAAATGAGTCACTTGTCGGTAAATCATGTTTCGTATCCTTAATAGCAGGTCTATTAATAGTAGGCCTGAGTTCGATGCAAACATCTGTCAACATTGATGATATGTTTTATGTTAATTATAATCATGTTAATTTCTCACAATATGTTAATCTAGAATCCCGGACTATTAGTTTGTACCATTATTAAAATCAACATAAATATAGCTTAGGGAGTCTTTTTGGCTATAAGAGGAATGAACGAAGGAAGTAAGGAAGGAATAAAGAAGACCAAGAGGAAAATTTCGTTCTCGGTGTGGTTTTGAACCGGGGATAGCACGCTACGGGCCGGGCCGGCCAATGTTTGCAAGTCGCGTGATGACGGTATTTGATCACGTGGGATGCAGATCATTCTGATCGAATCATGAATATTTTATCGGTAGGAATGTTTGAGCTTATCATACATGTTTTAACAATGCATTTAACCACATTAATAGCTTCCTTTGATTAACAGCAAAATAAAGTAAAACGACTATGTATTCATGTATGAATTCATAAATGTTCTCAATGTTTGTTTGTTTTTTATTTGGCAAGATCATTAGAATACAAAAACAAATTATAGAGACAGAAAAATCATTACAAAGTACATCAATGTGACAAATTATTTAAAGCTTAAATTAATCAGCCACAAAGCCATTTAGGAACAAGGCACACGGACAAAAAAATGACAAGCCGGGATAACCCATTAAGCCCGCAGAAAAGGCAAGCTTATTTCCGATGGGGTCCCAAGAAAAGATGAGAGAACAAATCATCTAGGTTGATAAATATTTGGAATAAATGCTTTGCAAAAACGGTATCGTTGTAAAGAATCTAGCCTTATTCCAACTAAAACAACGTTGAATGAAATTAGTTACTCAGTGACATAAATAAATGTGGCATTAACAAAATTCCTTCAAAACAGTTATCAGAGCGCTTTACATCTTAGTATTCTGCTGCCATTATGATACAGGGTGTCCCCCAAAAAAGAGGCCCCTCATTGCGCTCTCTTTTTCTCCTATTTCTGAAAAGTTGATCAAATATAATTTGGTATGTAAAGAAACCTTGAGTCGTTAACTTTAATAAACCAAAACAATTATATCAATCGGCTCACAAGTTTTGAAGATATGCTCTTTTAAAGAAATGTACCAGTTTTCACTCTGTCCACGGAGAAGGTTTGGCTGCTTCAAAGATTGAAAAGGAGTACACATACCATGCATGAATATCAAACATTCCTCAATGATAACTTTATAAAATAAATTTATTATGGGCTTTACCGGTGGGTTTATGGGCAATGGATTTTGTTAATAGTGTCATTAACTTGTGGGTAAAATGGATGCCGAATGGGACTTCTTTTGCTTTACTTTTTCTTGGTTATTTATGCCTTTTTGTTTTATTATGTTTCTTACTTTGTTGTTTCTTGCTTTCTTTTTTTTATTTACAACATAAGTCATTTCTCTTTTTAGGATAAAAGGTAGCCCTAAAAGGCTGTTTGGTTTGTCTTTGGTTCTTCTGAAGTGAGTTTACTGTGCTGCTCTGCCCTCTACCTGGTTGCCTCCTTGGCAAATACAGGTTTCAGCTGTGGTCCTCATTGCATCAATTGCGTTGCGTACCATCCTTGTGCGCCGGATACTTGCGAATGCATTCAGTAATTCGTTTGTGATGATCTTGGATTTTGCCACAAAGGAAAAAAAAAAAATTAAGTGGTGTGAGGTCTGGTGATCGTGCAGGCCACTCCACAGCATGAGCCATCCCAACCACTCTGTTTGCTATCCGTGGACAGAGTGAAAACGGGTACTTTTATTCAAAGGGCATATCTTCAAAAGTTGTTAGCCGATTGAAATAATTGTTTTGGTTTATTAAAGCTAACGATTAAAGGTTTCTTTACATACCAAAATATATTTGATCAACTTTTCAGAAATAGGAGAAAAAGAGGGCGCAATGAGGGGCCTCTTTTGTTTTGGGACACCCTGTATAACCGTTTGGTAGCCAACAATAACGGCGGCAGTATGCCTATCACTAACAGTTTCCCGTTGGCCAAGACGGGGTTCGAACACACAACCTTGTGATCATGGATCCTAACCGTTTCACCGAAGCCACCCTTACTTGGGTTACCATCAAGCAGTGCACCGGCGGGTTTTGAGAGGGGGGGGGGGGGGGGGGGGCATGGAGATACCTTTTCTCTGTTTGTGTATATCTTTACATCTTTGTAAAGCATGGAAAGAGTAAGACAAAAAATGTTACATTGGCATGTTGGCTCCATTGATATTCCGATGGCAAAACTATGTCTGACAATGTGATCCGTGGTGATGTTACAAAGCCTGTCATACCCAAACAACATACCTCATAGTCAACAGTACAATCAAACTATGGCTCCATCAATATGAATATGTTATTATCTTTAACGATTTAGGAGTGTAATTACACAAGCTTGATCTGAGTTTCTTCCATTGGACGTGGATTATGGGGCAAGAACAACTATGTTCCCCGACAATATGGTTATTGATTTGTAGTGCATGCATCTTGATAAAAGTAAGGTCCATCACTACAAAATATGGAATAGAATCAATAGATATGGTTTGAATTTGCTTAATATAAGTAATGATCATGTTGGTGGGACATTTATCGTCGGAAGATTTTCACCAACGAGTGTAGCGTGAGGTTAAACTTGTAGTCATTATATCGAGTTAAAATGTCCTTGCTTACACCACTGACCATGCTGATTAACCGATATCTAAGCTAAATTATTCCAGCCATTCATTTAATCGATATAGTACCCAATTACTGGTACATTATCACGTCTGAGTAGCTAATTAATATTACAGCTATAAAACCAAAATATCGAATAATTGTAGCTGATCATTTGCTAAACTCTGTTCCTTTCATATTGCGTGTTAATCTGAGTAATCTCATCGGTAATATCTGCAATTTGTCGGTAATTATGTAAAAGCTACATTCACATATATTTTGTTCACGATAACATTATTGTTTGCCAACTGCTCCACGAATTGATCAATTTAAGAGCACCAAATTAGTTCAATTTATAAAGATAATAACTCATGTGTCGGACTAGCGGCGTGTGGGACTAACGCCCTGTTCCCCTTTTGGATAGGCTCAAGTTTTTTGGATTGGCTTAACTGAAATGCTAGAATGCCACAACATTGGCAATCTCAAGAATTTGTCTTACATAACCACTGTAAACGACGCTCAGCTCTTCACTATCAAAGCCAAACCTCTTGAGGGACCTTAGCATAAACAACTTCTCGTTGGCATTTTAAGCATTATCTGCAAATGTCAGGTCATCCACGTATTTCCACCAACTAGATGGATGTGGACTTTTGAGCAGCATCACTTATCATGCTTATGAGAATCTGAAAACCAATGGGACCGAGTTTCGTGCCCTGAGGGACTCCCCCGTGAAGTCTTCATTAGTCTGCTATGGTCCATTTGGCTTCCTCGACGGTAGCATCATGGTATGATATACATGTACGCGCCATCAGAGGTGGTGCATCTGGAACGCATCATGGCGCGGAGTGACTGTGCCTTACAGCTGTATCGGTGCTGTACAGATTCACATCCTTTGATCGCGCGTGTATCACCGCTAATACGCCATTGTCTCAAGGAAGCTAGCCAAATGACTATGTTGAGCCATAGACTCTGTCTTCAGAGTCTATGGTTGAGCATGATTTCCGCATTCAACTTCCTTGTTTGCACATAGTTCCTTGTCCCCAGGGACAAAGACAAACCTGAACTACCAAGATCTCGTGAACATGGTGAATAGAAAACAAAGTTTTTGACTTATTCATTTCAGAGGTCGAATTGTAACATTGTAAATATTTTTAAGTGTGAAGAAAGTGGAATTCGGTAGTGATGTATATCTCTGAATGTCTCTCTAATGTGAATAATAAATGTAGGCCAGTGCCGTCTGTCCTGCACAGAATATCTGTTTATGATCATCTGATGTGAAAAGCCTGGTTTATCTTGTCAATGTTGAGACAAGATGCATTTCCACAGAGGTAATTAGTGGTGTCATTCAAATACAATCTTAAAAGGCCATGTCATGTTAGCGCTGTCTCAATCGTGTATAGGCAATTTCATGATGGTCCTTTGAAAAAACGGCCTGATAATCACGTAGGCAATCATTGCGATGAAGTACAAGAAATATATTATCTAAAACAAAACAAATCCAAATCCAACAAAGAAATGCAACAAACTAAATCATAATTGCTGGTGGTGCGTATCGCGTACAACCGCTTTATCATGTTTTTGTTCGCAATGGTGGACAAAAGACTATATTCTATTTTTTAACTTGTTAAAAGAGGACAAGAAACAGAATGTTGACACTTTCTCCTATCAACTATGTCAACATTAAATATCAAAATTTACCCACCTGGTGATTCCTGACATGCAGAATTCGGAAGTATCCTTGCCCTTTTTATCTTGTCACAGATTAATGTATCTTGATGATACTGCTGGTAGAGTCCCGGGTAGAGTTTGGTTGCAAAAGACAGAAATGCAGAAAGGTGGTACGAGGTGCAAGTCAACGTATTGTTCGGTATCAATTTACTGATAAAGTTTTCAAAAACACTTCCGTTAAATTAATATTACACAGCTGAAATTATAGGAGCAGGTTTGTTCCCAAGGTTTGTTCAGCATGTTCAGGCCAAATCTAGAAAGGAGGGTCATTGTAACAAAATAACCATTATGTTATAGATCTGTTCGTCCAGATCTGATGTGGTAAAGTTGTGATAATAAATATTTGTGTCCAACCAAACGCATATTGTCCATACTTTGGATTTTTCAGACAGCAAAAACAACATCTAAATTCTTCCTACGTGTTTCTGTACGAAGGGCAATTCCGCCGTCACTCTGGGATCTGTAACAGTCCCGGGTAACGGTACCTGTAAATCATTATTTTTATTTTTTTATAAATTTCTACGAATGCTATACTTGAGTGTAATTGACATCAGTGATCTTCTGTAACGACGATGTACAGTGTCATGCATGAAAGATATGATCGGCATTCGGAAACGTCGACTGCTCTCGTCATCAAGGACTTATTAATTTTTCATAATTTTGAAACTACATAATTATAACATTGGCCATTCAAGGAAATCCTTGGACGTGTTGGAAGTTTAAGAGAGTTCATCCTAAAGGTAGATGGCATAGTTTGCTGAGTTTGCTTCAGTGGAGGTTGCTTTATCATGTTTATAGATAACCTATCACAGATGACCGCAATATTCGAAGAAATTAAATGTCATAATTTGTGCGCACGGATGTCCGGCTCATAAATGTATAAACATTTTGTATTCTATATATTCTTATAGTAATACCATATCTCTGACCATTTCCCTTGAATATAATGACTATGTTCATAGAAACTTGCTTGGCAAAAGAAACAAATCTCGCGAGAATTCAACGTAACAAACACGTGCAGCAGACAAAATTTTAACCGCTAAAAATATATGATATCGTCTGCTCTATACGGCATATACGTCGCTTCGCTTGACGTTCTTTAGACTTGTAATAGGTCGTTAACGAAATTATAAAATAATTAAGAAATATGTCAATCGATGGCAATTTGTTGGTAAATAAACAACAATATGGAATAAGTACACTCTTAAAACGATCAACTCGTTTTTGCATAGAATTTTGTCAAATTTGACAAGGGAAACTGTTCCGATGGGGACAAGATTTATCGTCAAACTAAATCTTATCAACGAATCGCCCCTCCCCCATCCCCAAATGCCCCAAAAGTCCATTGTTAATCATAGAAAATCAATACAGAAAAATAATAGTTTGCATTCCTTATATGAGAACCTTACATGCGTAACCATGGTAACATTGCAAAAAAGGGCCATGTCTATATAATTCAATGGACACCAAAGTACCATGACCATTGGTAACGAAATATCTTTAGCTATGGCAAACTATTCTTTTTTTGGTAATTATTTATTAGAAGACGAACAATTTCAGTATTCTTTTTTTGGTGACCGTAGACATTTCCGCTTATAACTCCTGAAGGGAATATCACAGATAAGCCTAGAAAAAAAGTATACTTTTTCTCGATCGCTACGACAAGGGGAATAATTTGGTGAGCTGTTCAACAGCATTTGAGCAGTTTTGTATTTTGACCTCTAGTCTGTACGAACTTTCCCCCTCCATATCTCAAAAATGCTCAATGCTGACAGAGGCCCAGTAAACATAGGCCCTATTTTTGACATTGGTGATCTTGAGAAGCAAAATCTATCAAAAACTAAACTATATAATTATGGACACCAAAACAACGTGAAAGTGGTAGTCGGACTATGACGTTTGCAAGATGTATTTGCTGAACCATGAAATGGTCTCAGCCTATATTAGTCTATCTTACTTCCTTACTTACTCAGCAACTGGTCTTAAATGCCAAGGTATGACCCTGCAAGTGCATCACATGATAGAGGAAGATGTAAGGATTTAATTAAAGCATTTTCCCACCCGGGGTGAAACTCATTATGAGACCTGGGTCAATATGCAAATGGGTCCTTTTTATATCTCGAAATTCCAAGAAGGTATGACCCCCTGAGTGGTGTCAAATGAAAGAGAAAAAAGTAAAAAATAATAATAAAACTAATTTCCTCACCGGGGGTGACACTCCTCATAAGATCCGGGTCAATATTCATATTATGGGTCCTTTTCATATCTCGAAATGCCAAGAAGGTATGATCCCCGAGTGGTGTCATATAAAAGGGAAAACAGTAAAGAATATAATAAAAATATTTCCACACCCGGGGGAGCCATTCATAATAAGACCTGGTTCAATATTCATATTTTGGTTCCTTTTCATATCTCGAAATGCCAAGAAGGTATGACTCCCTGATTAGTGCCAAATGAAAGCGAAAAAAGTAAGAAATATAATACAAAATAATTTCCCCACCGGGGTGACCCTCATCATAAGGCCCGGTCAATAGAATATCAGTCCACCAGGGGTGTCACTTCTCATAAGACCTGGGTCAATATTTCTTTAAAAGACAAGGGTCAATATTCATATTTTGGGTCTTTTCTGTATTAAATATCTCGAAAATTGTGACCCCGGGTGGTGTCATATGAAAGAGAAAAAGTCAGAAATGTGTGACGATGGTTCAGCTAAGGTGCGGTAATCGCTCTAGTTTATAATAGACGACAAATGCTATAATCATGTGAACAACTAGATTTGTATTCTGTTCTGCAGGTGCACAGTTGGGGTGAATGTCCAGATAAATTGTGGTAAATGTCCCCAAAAATGTAACAAAAACAATAGTGGGTAACAAATGTTATGATTGGCCTATTATCATGATGATCGTGATTTGATTATGGTCAAACATGTTTAAATCCATTTGATAAACAGTGCACACCACGTTATACCGCTCTACCACAGATATTTAAAACCTCAAAATACCTCTGTAATATTTGAAATTGTTTGATGGGTACACGTATAATAATTAATCAATGCGCATGCTTAAAGGCCCATTCAGTGATTTCCTCATCCAGACAATCGCAAAAATCATCAAAATTCAGATTTTGGTACCTTTGCCATTGCCCTAAATGTGTTAACATAACCTGCTAGTGATGGTTCAGCCGAAAATAAGGAATTTACATGAATCTGTAATTTGTATAGACTGACAGTATATAAATTAGCTACATGTATTTGAATGGGGCTTCAACTTCGTCAATAATGCTGTCTTCATATTTTGCCAAATTTGTAATTTCAAAAATACCAAATGACAATTTGAATCTCTTATCTTTCAATTTTAAGCAATTTATAAACAATTTTAATTTTTTGGGGCAGCTTATCGATTTTGAGGTTTTTACATAAAGAGCTATTTTGCTCCACAACGCCGTTTTCCTCAACATGCCCAATGAAATCGGACATTCCTAAGCGAAGATATTGAGTTCGTAAGTTATGGTATTACAAAATTGGAAATTGAGATATCGTGGGTAAAAAGTAGAAAAAAACCCCAAAAAACGCAGAACAGAACAGAACAATTTGGAGTAATGAATTAAAGAGTTGACAGGAGATTAGGAGTTAATGTTTTCTGCTGTATTCTGATGGTTTGGTGGACTGTCATGTATCATGGATGTAAGCGTGATCCTAAAAATGCCTTTCACATTGACCAAAACTAATTACAAGACCTCTTGTACATTGAGGCTGGCTTTCCCTTTTAAAGGGAATTTTTATTAATATAATTATTAATATTAGCCGTGCCTCAAGAATCGCTGTCGATCGGGTCACACACCTTTAACTACATTGATTATCATTTTTACCAATAATCAACGACATTGATTATTGGTAAAACAGCAAGATTCAAGGAAAATTAAAATAGATGCATTATGAAAACCGGATGCCTAATTTGCTTCAAACAAAAGACATATTGATCAGCGTACACAATACGGTTTAATACTTGCTTATATGCCTCATGATCCACCTTAAGACTTATTCCATGAAATCTTCTTAACTAGTTTCCCTTTTCAAGGGATATTTTTATTAATGCTTGAGTGTGATGAAGATCATTCAGTGCATCATCATAAATGGTTGAAAAATTCTCAATTTTCAAAAAAAAATCATAAAAAAGCCCGATTTTCGCCAAAATTTCAACTATTGTTGGTGCAAATTTCTCAAAGTTACGGTCAAAATTCAAAAATAAATAAATAAATAAATAAATAAATATTTAAATAAATAAAAAAACGAGTCCTAAATACTTTTATCTAGTTTTTCAAAATTAATGATTTTCTTTTACTCAAGAATTTTATTTGTTACGTGGTCCGAAAAAATGTGGGCAAAAAAAAAAGATTTTTTATTTTTTTTATTTTCTCCAAAAATGAGCATTTTGCCCCCCAAATTAATATGACCTCACAGACGAATTCATCAAATCTTTGCCATTCTAAATGAACTTTTATATACTTTAGACCAACAATTTAGCAGTTATAATTATGAGGCCCAAAAGTTTCCGCAATTCCAGGGTTAAGACCAGCCTTAAGGGATGGGGTATGAACGTTTGGACAGTATTTATTGTGGGACATTAGATTACATCAGACATATCGAATTGCATTCTGAATACAAAGAATGTCCTTCTGATATCAAATAATTTTGATTTTTTGAAATTCGCAATTTAATACACATTTTATAGCAAATGATTAAAAATTGATATTTTTAGGCCTAATATTTAACAGTACTCGAAGTAAACTTTATAAATCTGACGATTTATACTTAAAGTGTATGTAGGTGGAATGAAAAGCCGACGATCAATTTTGACCTTTCGTATTGAAGATATGGATTTTTTTCCCAAAACACTAAAAAAAATGAGGTCTTTTTGGGAAAAAAATCCATATCTTCAATGTGAAAGGTCAAAATTTTCAATTGATCGTTGGCTTTTCCTCCCAGCTACATAGGCCTACACTTTAAGAATATATCATTAGATTTATAAAATTTACTTAGAGGACTGTTACATATCAAAAATGTGAAAAATATCAAATTTTAATAATTTGTCATAAAATTTGTATTATATCGTGAATTTCAAAATATGAAAATTATTTGATATCCGAAAGACATATTTCGTATTCAGAATGCAATTCGATATGTCTGATGTGCTCTCATGTCCCACAAAAAATACTGGCGAAACGCTCAAAACGCTCATTCCAGCTCCCTTAATGTGCCTTATCATTAAAAACAATTCCAAAGTAAATCTTCTCTTTAGACCGACCCTTTCAGTTGCGGAGGAAGCGTTAATGTTTGGAGGGTACGGGCATGCCGGGTTTTTTTTTCTGGGATATTTGCGCGTGCCCGTGATGAAGCTGGCGAAAATTTTCAATTTCAGACCATTTTAGCCCATTTTAGCTCAAAATGAAGGTGACAGTTTATGGTATCTGATGGGCTAGTGAGCGAAGCGAGTACAATTATTGTGCAATTTTACCATATTTTAACTCAAAACTGTGTTTTCGGGAAAAGAAGCAAAACGCAAAAAGCAAGTATTGCTTCATTTTTTTTAATTCTTTTTGATTTTTAGGGGGACGTTCCTCCCGCTTTCGCCACATATGGACCTTTACCTTTGTATATTTGAAGATGATCATTGTATTTCTAATTGTTTGAATATTAGGGCAAGGTAGTTGTCATGGGTCTTTGTCAATACCGATATGGGGAGTGGTGGCGTGTAATATTAAATACAAATCAATTCTAGATATCGATAGCTAGCTTATTGACGTCATTAATGTAGTAACATCATGTATAATATCGCAGGTGTGAGGACGTAATAATAGAGATGAATTTCAAAGTTTGCTTTGTAAACATCCATAAATGGGTATATTGTACATTTCCAATAATGAATAAGATTATAAGTCATAATTTATAATTTTGCAGCCTTACCTCTATTTGGTAGTTTATTTTGATACTCAAAATTTAATCAACACGTTATTATGATGATGTTTAAATATGCAATTTAGGTTATGAATATTTTATTTGACTGGTATAAAGAGAAAATCACGGATTGCGTTTTACGGTTGGCTTGACTTAAAGATACGGGGGCGTTTGGACAATTAAGGTTGGGCGAGATCTGTCGTGGTCAAGTGATGTAGTGTCTACCGATCATTTTGTCGTGGGCGAAATCATTTAAAATGGAATCGATTGATAGTGCTGAAATGTGTATGTCAACGGTTGCAAGTCAACGGGTCGTTAGCAAACATGTACCCTCTAGGCATTTCAAGATTCTCTCATTTGTTTTGTTTTTCACTGGTTGGATAGAATTGTTTTTCTTTAAAGCAAATGCTTGTTAAACTTGTTGACAGATCTGTTGGTGATCTGTGAAAAACCCAACTTGAACCATCTTTTATGATCTGTGTTTACTTATAAATTGTCGTCATACGAGCTCATACGTACCTAGACGAACTGATAAACGCCTCCCTTATTACGTCAAATTGATAATTCTTTATTCAAACATTATTGTCATAAAACAAATGTACAAACATTTCACTGTGTACTTACTTAATTAAGGCTGGACTGTCAATGACAAGATACTAATAATATGAATTTAGAATGAGTCAATTAGCTCAAAAGAGAAAAATAGCACTTTTATCAATGTAGGGCTCTATTATTGGGGTATACGTCTACGGTAGATAGCATAGCGGGCATGCGGAACAATTCGTCAGATCGCGTGTTTTCCAAAATGATTTGCCATTTTCTGACAGATGAACGCAACTTGCAACAACTTATTACAAGACAAACCCGTTCATTATTTAATGGTTCGGCATAAACATGATAAATGCTCTACATTTTACATTCATAATGAAAATAGATTTAAAAATACTCATTATTTTAATAATAATAATAAAACAACTTAATGTTTAGGCCTAAATATAGGTTATTTTCATGTTTGTGTCAGCATGTTATATTATGTATGACCCTTTAAGGATGAGCGATTCCCTCTATAGATCACATCACTCACTGTTTCACATTTAGCATGTTTAGCATTTTCCTTTAGGCAGTCGCTCGTTGACTGATGCTAGCATATACGAGTAGTTCCCACGACGATAGTAACACCAAGTCTTAAATACATCAATATTTTAAAAGTGATTTCTTATGTTTAATAATGATGTTGATGAAGTCAGGCCCGTACACAGGATTTCATTGGTTTGGGGGGGTGCTCATTTTGAAAAAGTGGAGTTTTGTTCCATGGAGGGGAGGGGGCGATTTTGTGAAAAGTGGACTTTCTTCACAAAAGCGTAATAAACCTGAATTTTGACGGAAATCGTACATTATGGCTTTAAAGAAATGATCTGTTTGAAAATTGAAACACTAGCAGGAAGAGGTTGTTTGGTTATGACAGGCAGATTATTAAAAGTTACCACCCCCCTAGAGATAAATTTTCTTTCATCTGAGTTGTTTCTACATAGCATTTGAACCAGATTTGAGCCAGCTCTAGTACTATAAATATGACTGTCAGAAACAAATTTGACCTCAAGCTGTAGAGTATGGGGCTTTTGTTCAGGGGTGTAGCAAGAGCCTCGGGATCCCATGGACAAGGCCATTTTAACGGGTCCCTTTTAACATCTCTTTTATTATCCTTATTGCGATTAAATCCCACGTACACTCGTCGTACGTAGAGGGCTCCTTTTACCATGGACTTTTGCGTTTTAATAATAGTAGTGTTAATATGCGATTTCGGACAAATTTTAAAAGTTACGAATCTTGTGCGAATTGATCCCTTTGACCTATTTTCAATTTAACCATTCATCCATGGCATCGTTCGCAAAGGACCCGCTATTACAAACACTTGGAATAAATGATACCCACGAAAAAGCGAGCAAATATATACCGATATTAAAGAATATTCAATTTAGGATATGCACACACCCGCTACTGTATTACATTTTTTTTAATCATTTTATCACTAGTAGCTTTTATAAAATACATTCTTCCTTCACAATTACAGTTCCGATATCGCTAGGGCAATGCCTTAGGTGTCTGACATTGACCAAAACTAATTACGAGACCTCTTCTACAATGAGGCTGGCTTTCCCTTTTAAAGGGATTTTTTTATTTATCATTTTATCACTTTAGTGTAGCAATACATTTTCACACAAAATGGTTTTACTATACATCAGTCGGAGTATTCCGATATCGCTAGGGCAATGCCTTAGGTGTCTGATAATATCATACGGTCACCTATCACACCTGCATTTGAAGTTCAATTGTTGAATCTCTATCAGGTTATTGACCCTTTGAGACAACGAAGACGACAATGGTGACGATAAAATGCATGACATGATCATTATAGCGCACGTTGTTTCCCAGACATTTCATTTGCATGATGGATACCGTAGTTATATTAACAAGAATTGTGCAGGTTTAAGAATGCATTTTATAAAAGCTACTTTAATGCCTATTTATTTTGACGTGTCTGAAAAGGTTGATGTCTATCAATAAAGCAAATCCCAATGTACCATATTACGCTTTTCCTCATATAACCTACCCTTTAACGACATCTAATTGTCTTTAATTCGCACAAATAGATGGCTTAATTTAAGAACATTCGGTTAGCAAACATAATTAAATCAAAGAAGGAAATTAAAGGAAAGCCCCTGCAACAGACAAGCATACATTACCGTAAGTCAGACGTGGTGTCAAGTCAAAGTACAGACTCAATATCTTGTACTCATTTGTACAACAACAAATTACTTGCACGCGATTTTCTACATTCAAATCAATCCTTTTAATGCAGCTCTCCGTGAACTAGCGTATAGTCTACTGTAAAGTCAAGACCTGGATACCTATTTCAACAATTTGCTTTAAACATCATTACCTACATATCATCGAGTTAGATGAAGCGAACAACCAGATGTCAAACATCACAATCTGTTTAGCTCCTCTTAGCCTTCTCCACGCCGTAGCCCATTCTAAAATGATGTCTTAATCAAATTGTTAACCAAATGTGTCAAATTCATTGAACATTTAGACTGATTAACATAAATAGATTGGAAACTAAAATGGAAGAGGTATCCACATGGTTTGTATTAATAAGTGGTATTTCAGAAATATTACTTCATCAGCATGGAAACTACCAATGCTGTAGATAAAGTTTAGTCTTAATTGATATGTCACAATAGTGCTATCTTCAGTCGACGACATACGCTTGACGTATGTAAAAATATGTAAAAAGGTCAAACAGGAGAATGTGGATTATTTTGCTTTGTGGATTGGTATTTACATGCTTCAGAAGTATCCATCATCGGCAGTAGTAGAATTGCGCCAAGAAAACTTTCAACTATGTTGTAAAAGAAAAACAAAACAACCTGAATGGACTTTGCGGAAAGGAGCTCTCGCCAAGTTTGTCGAAGTGAAGCATGTAATAAGAATAGCACAGGATCGACGAGGTACAATTTGCTTTCCGCTTACATTTCCATTTCAGTCATTAAGGCCGGTGCAAGCCCACTCGATTGGAAAAGATTCGACATTAGAATATAGCAGGTTTCCACCCAGTGAAAAACTTTCACTAGCAATGCTCTTTGTATGAAATAAGTAAATTTAGGCTAATCAATTTGACGGAAGGTGTAATCATACGCGTATTCCAGTGGTTACAATGGGCGCAGAAGACGGAAATCCGTTTAAACATGTTAAATGCACAAACGAAGAAATTTTAGTCCACAAAATGTGATGCTTTTGCAATGGTCGGTATCAGGCAAATGGTAGTGGGAGAATGTCATGAATGTGTTGCCTGGACGACATTAGCAGCCTCGGAAGACAAAGGTCCTTCAAGGTTGGGAAACTCAGAAGCAGGAAATGTCACGTGGCTATCAAACCCAGTCCTTGTAAAGTCTGGCGTCCCACAAGGAACCGTTATGAGCCCGCTTATGTTTCTGGTTTATATTAACGAAATTGCAAATGAAATCGACAGCAGAACAATCATCAGGCTCTTTGCAGATGACTGTTTACTATACCTTGCCATCCATTCAACAAGAGATACAGGCATTCTGCAAAAGGACCTTTCATCCCTTGTGGACTGAAATCGCATATTAACACTACTATTATTAAAACGCCATGCTAACAGGAGCCCTGTACGTACGACGAGTGTACGTGGGATTTAATCGCAATAAGGATAATAAAAGAGATGTTAAAAGGGACCCGTTAAGATGGCTCCTTGTCCATGGGACCCCGAGGCTCTTGCTACGCCCCTGTACAAAAGCCCCATACTCTACAGTTTGAGGTCAATTGAATACACAACTCCAACTGTAGTAAAAGTAACATCATCCCCCCATCGCACCACTTTTTTAGCCCAATATGTCTGTATAATAATTGAATGACCTTTGAATATGTTAGGTATCAAAACTCATATTCCAAAACTTGAGGTTAAATTTGAGCAATGATTGGTATAATGCTCGTGAACGATATTAGTAGCTTTACCGAGATGGTGTCACTGTACCAAGAAATTTACAATATAAACATGTGAGGGACTGTGGTCCTATCTAGGATACCAAAGTATAGCATTTTGATAGATCAGTCACCACTAATTATATCTGAACTTGATTGGGCCGGTAACCTTCTCTGTCCAAACATATTAGGGCGGTATTGTCAGTGCGAGAAAGAAGAGATATCTGAACAGAGTGATCATAGTGCCATATCTTAATTGATAAAATTATATTAACCAGTCAAAAGTCTATATGGAACCAGATTTATGATGGAACAAGTTATACATGATGGGAACCATTCCCTCTAAGGGATTTAAAAAAAATCTTAATTACCAACTATACTCAAGACTCTGATCGCTCAAGAAAGATTAACCACGAAAGTCCACTAATCACCGCGGTCGGTCACATGGACATTCGCGATTCGTCTACTTTGCTCCATGTGAGATAATGATATTCTGAACCAGGCGGCGGATGACATGATCGAGCCGGCAACTCGTGAAACCGCCCGGCCGTATGGCATTTTCCATATACTCGATTAGTTTTGTGGGGTTCATTATCGAACCCCAACGGTTTTAGCTTGCATTTATATTATTTATCAACATAGGCCTATTTGTTTGTGATATTTCAAGCGTTTTAAAATTTCAAAATAATCCCATTCAATTACACGGTTGACGATGAAAATTTACTGAATTTAGGGACTGCACGTCATACACCACCTGTTCTGAACTGAGTCTGGTAACTAAGAAAAAATTAAGTAGACAATTGGGTTACGCATCCCCCACAATAACACATAAACACAATGGGGAACGATCGCTCGCTTCAAGAGGAAACTGAATAACTATACACAATATACCGACCCAAAGTCATGAAAGTGTTACAATTAAACAAGACAACAAATAAACACAACTCACGACCGGCACACAACCCAACTTGAAAAAGCAAGGGAATGTGCCGGCATGGGATTTGAACCCACGACCGTCCGATCTCCCTATCCATTAGGCTACCGACCTTAACCATTGACATGATTTATAAACGGTGGTTAAAACTTGGTACCAATGTGCAAAAGTACACGAGATCATTGCTAATGCTTAATCGTTTCCCCAGCATCGTGGGTTCGAATCCCATGCCGGCACATTCCCTTGCTTTTTCAAGTTGGGTTGTGTGCCGGTCGGGATTTGTGTTTATTTGTTGTCTTGTGTAATTGTAACACTTTGGGTTGATAAACTGTTCTTAAAAATAGGACCTACTCGTCGGAATATTGAACATAGGTGATAATAGTAATAGGTCGCTATTTTGATCCCAACTTTAATAGTTATTTGGACACCAGACTTCGTTAATCCATTTTCCATTAATTTCCATTTCTTTTGTTAAACCTGTCCTGATAATGAAATGTTGTCTTTTATAGTTAGTAACTTGTTTGGAAATCATTATTCAACTTCAGTTCCGGTTGTGATGTTTGATAAAGAGGAATGAAATAAATGCATTGATTTTCTGGAAGAATTGAATAAGTATTCATTTTGTATTGATTGTTAACAATGGTTAAAGGAGGAGAAAGTTGTATTAACTCATAATTCTTGTCTCATATCCCTGGTCTGAATATAGTAATGTTGAAACAAGTTTATCAAAGTATGTTAACAATGGTATTTGGTACTTAATGAGATTTTCGATGATATGATCTTGTGATATCTTCACTGACGTAAAAATCGACAAAGCCATGCTTGGGATTTCTTCTTGGAATCTACGCATACACCACATTCTGCTTGTTAGACCACAGATCCTGGAATGCAAACTCGATTTTCAAACGCGCCACGCTTGATGGATTTTGGCGGGTTTCACAACTGTCTAATTGACATACGTTAACCTTTTGACTTTATCATCGTATATCCACGCGCATGTGCAGTTGCATAACATGCATAATGAGTTCATAAGTACGTTAGGTTTAGCAACTATTTTAAACTGTTGCGATTTGGTAGATCACGACATCTTGTGAATGGTAGTGAGCTTTGGCAAAAATTGCATTGATCATTTCATAACGAGTGTGTAGAAGAATTCAAATATCACAAATATACTTTTGTAGGTCCTGTGGTTCTTGAGTTATGTAAAGAGGGCTGAACAACAACACTTTTGTAGAACGTACATAACTCATTAATAACAATCAATCAAGCAAGTTTTCAAAGTATATTATTTGTAGAATGAACTTGTGCAAAACATTAAAGTGTTATTTGTCAATGATATATTGATTTAGACAATGAAAAACGATATTTTATTTGGTTGCTACGACCAACAAAAGATCAAAATCTATCATTAAGATTGTTGGTAAAATACGGTGTATATAGTTCTACATACATTACTGAACATGTTGATCAGGACTGTTATTGAAAATAGACACGAATTTCATAGTTCTTGTCCAATAAAACAGCACTTACTGTGGACGTTTCGAAATCTGTCAGATCAACACTGATGTTGTTGTGACCACCTTCTGTATACAACTCGTTGTTGCTTAGCATCATTGACTGGGAGGGGGCAAAGAGGCAGACAAATACAAACGATGGATTAAGGAAGCAGTGAACATCCGACAACAGGGTATCACCATGAACAGAGACGAGGGGCAATACAACCTATCTCACGTCTTTGACGATGTCCTGAAGAAACCAACTGGCAACCGCGTTGCTAAGCAACAACGAGTTGTATACAGAAGGTCGTCACAACAACATCAGTGTTGATAAAGAAATCTGACAGATTTCGAAACGTTCACAGTAAGTGCTGTTTTATTGGACTAGAACTAGGAAATTCTATAGTTCTACATACAGCCTAGTCGCGAATCTCGTGTTTGGTACCACGTGTGCACTTCAGTAATTAGTACATAGCCCTTAAAATATTTGGAACTCCCGCAGGTACACCTCTAACTGATGGTATGTGTACCTATTGATTAGTATGTGCACTTACATGGGCTAGCTCACTGCAGGTACATAATTGGTATGCTAATGCATTAGATCTACACAGGTCACCACCTGGAATCTGGCTGAATTCTAACATTTTTAATGGATATTTTCTTATGAAAATAGCCAAAATCACGGGTTTTTTTTTTTTTTTTCTCGTATAGGAAATAGGTCAATAACTGTGTATTACTTGTTGCTCAAAAAGTTGTACAAACAATGTACTTGCACCGAGATGTTAGTGCGTCTAATGTTGTGGGCCGAGTCGTGCATTTGACGCACCAATATCTCAGTACGCGTGCATTACTTAGTACAATTTCATCTCAAGAAGTAATGTGCAGTTATTAACTGAGACGAATATAACTAACCTATAATAATGCACTCATTCATTTGCACTTTTGAGCAACTATACGTCGTATTCTCCTATCTGAAACATACATATATATTTAAGATATAAAATACATAGTTCAACGAGCAAGTGACCATTATAAATAAATTTATTCGATAATGATCAATATTTAATAACAAATGACCTTGGAAGGTCATTGTATATATCTCATCTTTGGTTTGCTTAGCATGATGCAGCATATACTGAATTTCATGTCTCTTTTGAAGGAATACAAGGATCTATCAAAGAGCCTTTCTTTTCAACCGCCCAATCAATTTCAGATACATAATATATATTATTAAGACATATTACCAGGTTTTAATCAATTCAAAATAGATCATATGAGTGATTAAGATTAATGGCCCCTTAACACTTGGTCGTTGATTTTATATTTCATTTGAATATAGTCGATTGTATCTGATTTTCTTTGCTCCAATGAGGACACAGGTCATGTCACCTATAAATGGGCTACCTTTTCCTGGAAGTAAATGTCGTCATGAAATACCAGTCAATGATCAATTTAGATCATTTGACATTTCACGCAAAGCTGCAACCCTGCAACGTTGAACCCATCCATGACTTTCTAAAAATCGCCTCGGAACATAACAACAAACATTTCAGATGTTTGATTGCATACTCTTGAGGATCGCAACGACTCAAGGCCACAAATACCCTTTACCAAGCCAAGAACACTTTAGAATGCACAACAAAACACACTGTTTATATAAGTTAACACAATTTGAATCTTTAATATAGATAAAAAGATATATAGAAGTATAGGCTAGTATGGTTGGACAATGTTCTTGCATATATTCAATGACATAAATGCATACAATCATTGATTTACAATGATAATGTTACAATGTTTACTTATCCGACAGTCTTCTTCTTCTCGTTGATCACAAAGTTAATTCTGTTGCTGTTGCACTCACTGTTCCGGACGACTTCTGTATATCTGCTCTAACGAAGACCACTGTTAACTTGCGTAATATATATAAACACTTCAAATAAAGAAAACCCGCACTTATGTAACCCATCCTACTCTGCAGAATCTTATTACCTCCAATTTGATACCAAATTTGCTACCAAACACTCTAAATTGACAAAGATTGATACCAGTATATGAAAGTTGGTACATTTTCAAAAGATGCGATATGAATCTATTGTTTATGCAAATCACACATTATTGCTTTAACCTGGGCTAGCTCATTGCTGGTACATCATAGGTACATGTATATTATTGCATTAGATCTACATAATTATGTTACCACCACGAATCTGGTTGTGTATTACCAGTGGCTTTGAAGAATTATGTGGCTGGTACACAATACCAGATACAACGTGGTGTATAGGGCTGAGCTAGATAAAGCTTTTGATCAAAGCTGTAAAGGTTGAGACTAGTTTTACTCATATTGTGTTAAGAATTATAACTTGTAAGAGCTGAGTAATATAATCACCAAATCATAGAATAGCTTAATAAACAATACACAATAATTGCACTCATTCTCCTATCTGAAACATGCATTAGATATTTATGATGTAAAATGCAGAGTACAAAGAACATTTATGAAAATGTCTAGTCTATTTTATTCGATAATTATTAATATTTGATAACAAATTTGAAGGTCATTGTATGAATTATCTTATCTTAGGTATACAAAGATCTATTCTTTTTAAGCGTCCAATCATTTTCCGATACATTATTAAGGCATATTACCAGGTTTAAATCAATTTCCAATGGATCATATGGTCCATTAACACTTTGGCGTTGATTTTATATTTCATTTGAATTGTCAAAAAGCGCCTCAGAACATTACAGAAACAATGGCAAGACTTTCAATCTACATTTTTTATGGCCACTTGTATATAGAGCTTACCATCTTTGATTTGAAATACCCACGATAGTTCGTTTTGAAGTAGACACACTGAAAACAAAAACTCGTATTATGTAAGTTGAACTAAGCTTTTGTTTAGTAGGACCACTAGTGTCCCCTGGTAAACTAGTTTTTAATGTCGGACTAAACGTCCATCTAGCATGCTTGGCTAGTACAGCATGCAGTGAGAGAAATTGTTAGTACGGACATGCCGAACTATGCCAAATTATGGTACTTTACTAATAAGTGAAAATTAGTTGCACCGCAAAAGTCGGTCCAACTAACTTTTCTGGCTTTACGAATTGGTAGAACGAATCATGGTTGTGGACCGTACCAAGGGTTGTACTAAAGTTGAATCACATGACATGACTCTTATGACAAATAAAGCTAGTAGAGCTAGTCTGATGCAGCTGTAGACTATATAGCACATCTAGCGTCTTGAGATGGACATTTTAGCCCCGATTCTAGCCCGTTAGAAATGGTCGAAGAAATGGAAAGGTATGTTTTATTGACATTTTTCCCAAGCTTGTTTTTGAATAACTTACAAACCGTTAGAATTTGAAATGAGATTGTAAATCGGAACACAAATGTCATGATCATGGACCGTGGGTTTGTGCATGCATGGTTGAGGCTGCCATGGTTGCCGAATTCGTGGAAACCTTCATCATGCCGTGTGTAGTAGAAAACAGGGCTCGAAAAACGGGGCCAAATCTATTTTTCAAATTCTAACCATGCTAAAACGGTTTGTAAGTTATTAAAAATACAAGGTTGGGAAAAAGGTCAATAAAACGTAAGTTTCCATATCTTCGACCACTTCTACCGGGCTAGAATTGGTCTAGTTCCACAGACTAGTTCAGTCAGCTGAACTAGTCGAACATTAGTACAGAATGCCCTATTAAAAAAAATAGTCGTACTTGACATCGTTTTTGATAGTAGAGCCCATTAGTAGAACACCCCAATATATTAGTAGAGTCCCTAGTAAGCTCTAGTAGGTCTAGTTGAACTAATTTATTATATTAGTAGGTCAAGGTTAAACTAGTATTTTGATAGTTAAGTCCCTAGTGTATCCTGACCTACTAACATATAGTTTAGTCCAGTCCAGCCGTATTAGTTACAGGTTAGTCGTACTTGACATTGTTTTAACTAACTTTTCCTTAGTTAGTCACCCCAAGTTTCGTTTTCAGTGCATGCATGCTAAGTAGTTCTAAGATTGAAGACCTAAGTTTTATATTGGCTCAAAAAAGTTGCAGATTTTTGTTTACCCTGCTCCTATGGAAACGAAGCTAATAATACCGTATCTATTTTGAGACGATGTCGAAGCGATGATCTTTTAAATATTAATATATTAACTAATCAGTTTCATTTCGAGTACCGCAACGACTATGCCCTGCTATGGACTTGGTGATACCTAATTTAGTCAAAGTTATTACTGTAAATGGGAGACACATGCAGCCCAGAATGCATCATACCCAGATCCCATTGTCCCGTTCCAAGCGTTTGTTAAATCAAATGTGGCGCCTTTGTCAGCCTCATCCACCATGTCCAGTGAACGGCTCTGGTATAACGTTCACGAGCCAAGCGCTTATTCTTCTGGGTCTCCGTGTTGTCTGATCCACAGCTTCCGACTTAAACTTCCGTTTTATTGGTGTACAGTTGGTTACTGCTTAACAACCAGGGTAGCTGCATTCAGCCACTTAAACAGTCATCCAGGCCTTCACCTAAGCTGGTTTTAACTCATTGGCTGGCAGCCTTCTCGCCTCATTTGCACAACACGCGTTTTTTCGATGTGGCTTAAATTGTTGGCTTCATATGAGATTATGGTATGGCTAATGCATTATATTCTGTATCTTTTTAGGAAACGGATTAGCACCTAGTGGTTTGTGGGAATGACGCCTTACATTCTATGGAATTATTCAATATCCCGGATCCATTTTACCCTATACTTAATTGCTCTTTTGCGATTGATACCTTGTTGCGTGGATCAAAGTGATGTTGCCTTGTGTGCCTCAAAATTGAAGCAGGAATTCCACCGCTGTAAGTACCCTTAATATTGTATTCTTTATTTAAAGTATCTAGAAGCTGATTATTTATGTAGTAATGGCACTAAATTCGATAAATTACTAACTAATCCTAATTGAAAGCAAAAAACAAAAACAAAAAATGAGATATCTTTGACATTTTGTAGTTGTTGCATTTGGACAATAGAACTGAAATTAATACCATGCTGAATTGCTGATATTGTATGCAAATGTTGAAAGTGTTACCTGAATCAATAGTTCGAATCTCGCATTGATCACAGACCAATAAGTCATGCATGACAATGAGTAAATCAAAAATGAATTTGAGACAGAATCCTGTTTCAACGATATCAACCACTAGAAATGATCGGGCTAATTTTTAATCAGTGTCTAGGCTTGCTGTGATTTTAGATTTTGGTTTTGTCAAGCAAAAATGCCAATTCGTCTACTATGATGAGGTTGCAGGTTAAACCATTTTCATGCCTTTTGTCATACGTATACGTGTTAAAAACAGGATAACATGATAAAACCACTAATGAAAGATTTAATTAGAAAATTACATTGACCATATTAGTGATATTATTGTAAGCAAAATACATGTATATAGGCATTACCAGCATTGTGATGATCAAGACACTTCACTTATCGAAGGAACTTACCTGTTCCTGATCGGGCAAGTCGCTGATGCCGAGTGAAGCGGCTGCCTGTTTGTAATAGTTATGGGGTTTACCCCGGGGTTTTGCCGGGCTTTAAGTGAGCGGACTCTATTGTGTCTATCATAGAGTCACTCTATATCAATTCAACATCAATACCCCTAGCGAAAAAGCAAATATTATTATATCTAAATCCTAAGAGACAAAGTCTAACTTGACATTTCGAAAGTTGTATTGCAACATGGAAGGATTGCAACAATTGCAGACAACAGTGAATGGTCTGTTCAATTTGCAAATTTGAAGTTTGGAGTGTAAATCTCGATGTGATACAGGTCAATTCGGGTCTGCATCATTAAGGTACATGTATTTAGTGTTGTATTTGGGATTAAGTGAGATAGGAAAGATTACGTAAAGACTGTGCCCCCCCCGACAAAAAAAAATGAAAGAAAAAAGTGCCCCTCTGACAAAAATAAAAAGGGAAAATCAGGAGGGCAAAAAGGAAAAGAAAAGGGCAAGGAGCCCTTTTCTACCGAAATTCAGTCCGAAAATACACAATTTTTTCTCGCTACGCGCGCATATTGCAAACATTATAGCCCTTTCCATCCTGATAATGGCCGAAAATAGTGTAAAATACCAATTTTTTTCCGCGCTACGCGCGCACATCGTCCCAATAAAGCCTTTTGTCTCTATACATTGTATTGTGCAACTGTATTTTTTTTTTTCGTCTGTGCCACAAAAATTTTATTTTGCCACCCCTGACCAAAAAAGCTGGCTACGCCCCTGTGTCAATCATCTTCTAGGTTCCTTTTCAGTTCTGTGTTTTGAGGGTCAGTGAATTAGTTACGATATTCGTTCTTCAATGACAGCAAATCATGCCTTTCTGCCTCTGATCCTCATAGGGAAATTCCCATACAACACGACCGGTGCTGTCTCCACGAGTTATCATTGAAGAACTTCGGAAGCATTCTGGTATTGGATATATCCAACACTTTTGCCAGTTTTGGTGTGACAATTTGGTGTGGATTGTTTTAATCGTCTGCGATGTTGCGCTCTTGCGCAACAGGTTTGCAAGTGTTGCAAAGCGTTCTGGGAAGAGAAGCAGCTCCTGGTTCAGACGTAATGGTTAGTCACCTGCTTATTGCCCCTTTGATATACACAGGTGCGTGACGTGAAATTGTGCCTCGGAAACAACCTGCTTATTCTCACCCATTTCTACTCCTTGTCTTCTAACAAGATTATGCACCAATGTTACCAAGCAGCAGATTGAAAAGGGAAACGACTCGTGACTGGGTACTCCTATTACGAAATTTCTCTTCAAATGAAATAATATTGCCTTAGATGTTGACAAATGTGGCTACAATGCTAGTGAAACTGATGAAGGATATAACATGAGTAAAGTAATTAGAAGAAACATTGGCACCGAACTATCCTGGCATACTTGCAACACGCAATGTTCAAAACCTCGATGTCACATGGACTTGCTCTGTACACGATAGTGCTAAATCTTATGTCTCTGAACTCTTGGGAATTTAGTGTTGGGATTTGAAAACTTGCGTCACAGTCGAGCACTAATGCTGCATTGAAAGGCTTTCAGACATTTTGACTAACCTTGGTGTAAAATTTCAACTACATCTACTTCTATTATGTGTATAAACCTTTTTTTTTTATCATTTTCAGAGCTGACAGTCATAGTTTCAGTAAATGTATTTTCAATTTTCGACAAGCAGACAAAGGTTCAGTATTATGTATTTCACTGATAAACTGATAATGTGATTCATATGATATGATCTAATCTAGAGCAGATTGCTATACTCAAACAATAACCAGACACTTTATTTGTTACGGACATTTTGATTGAAAATGTAGGTTAAACCAGTAAAGCACATCACGTGAAAAAAATTCACAAAACTGAACACTGATCTTTCGGGCATTTACAGAAACATGTTTGAATAAAGGATCTTTGGTTTGAATTACTGCTTCATTTTTCGGAATGGACACATCAACTCGAATTTGTTTGTTAGAGATACGATTGTAAAAGTTAAAAATCTAAAAGCTACTTGTAGTAGAGATTTTCTTTTGAACAGCCTATTTTATATCAGAACAATCACCTTTCAGCTTTATCTGTTTATGGAAGGGAAAAAATAAAAATGACGCATGGTCATGATGGAACCGAGCGAGTAACAAAAGTAAAAATCCACTCTTCAAAATTCGATGGCGAGAAAATATCAATCTTTAATGAGCATTATTGGTGGACAATTCCTTGTTTGTAATTGTTTTTTTCGCCCGAAATTCGCTGTCGTAGTTTGACGTCATAGTCGATCATTGTCAAGTCAACTGGTTCGCCCTACCTGTATTCTGAACCAGATCAAAAGCTAACACTAACAGGTGTGCAAACCACGCGCAGACCAATAACGTGAAAGACATGAAGTATTCACTATGACCGTGAATAGAGATGCTGCAATACAATTACAATGTGTCTTTGTGACAATTCATTTCAAACGGGATACTACTTGAAAAGTACTTTAGTGCTACCTTGACATACTGACATTTTCCTGTCAACTTTTTCCTGCTGGTAGAAGCATTTACCTTTGTTTTTTTCTGAAACCTATTTTGGGTCTGTTCGTTTCCGCTCTCAATCGCTATTGCTGTAGGAATCCAGATGTGTTGTAGCTCAGATTTAGGGTCAAAATCTGGATTGTTATAAGTTTGCAAGACGTATTTTATCGACTATAAGTAGCAGTGTTTTTACATCGGAAGACAGACATTATTATGCACAGTTCAGGATGAGAATAGCATTTTATAACAGGTTGTTTGTATCATGTATCATGCCCTTTACTAAAATAAACTTGT
This sequence comes from Amphiura filiformis, assembly GCF_039555335.1. NCBI lineage: Eukaryota > Metazoa > Echinodermata > Ophiuroidea > Amphilepidida > Amphiuridae > Amphiura > Amphiura filiformis. Next base: position 3,805,425 of record NC_092642.1, on the reverse strand, counting down.
GCATGCATTTTCTTTTTATTTCTAGCACGAGCTGACATGTGTAGGAAAAACTAAAGCTTTGCAGCTTTTAATTTCGGACGTTTTCAAAAATTAATACCTATTATTTACGCATTATAATCAGAAAAATGTTGTTCATAATTATGTGCGCATTGTGTCGATTTCACATTGTGTACTAGATGGCAATGTTCGTTGCATATAATTAGTAAGATTATCCACTGTGGTGACACCATTTGCGTATTTTAGTGCTTATAATATCGGAAAGTGGCGGGAAATCCGTTTGGATGCAGAGAGGAAGAAATCGTCCACAAAATGTCAAGATGCTTTTACAATGGTCACCAAATGGTCAAATTGGTTTCTACAAGGTTTCAAGAACATGGTGGTGAGACTAGAGAATGATTCGTGGATGTGTCGGGTGTAAGAAATTACAAGAAGATATACTTTCTTCAAGGTCCGGGAACTCCATAAGGCAGGGAATGACCTTGACTCACACCAAAAACATTGTCTTGTGTTATGGACTAACCACATGACCTTATTATTGGAATTGAAGTTCCTGAGTCCCCAACCTTTACAAGACGTCTATGACGTGCGATCGCTGCCATAAATAGGCAAATTGACATATGTCAATTTCACTGAAAGAAATTGACATATGTTGATTTTTGTCCAATAGGAGAACTTGTAATTGCCATAAGTAAGCTAATGTACATAAAATCGACATATGTCATTTCCAAGGGTGGAAATTGACATATGTCCAGTATTTAAAACCACTTGTGCTGTTTGCATCAATTTTATGTTGTGTAATTGGCTGCGTGACTGCTTCCCTATACCTGATTGGTTAAAATTGTTCTCATTTTAAATCGACATATGTAAATTTCAAGACATGTGATTGGTTGCAGAAAAGAATACTCCCAAAAAGACATCCAATGCGCCCAACATAAGTTGATGCATAATGCTACGGGCTGTCGATATACATGTACGTACGTTGACCGCTTTTGGCCTCCCCAAAAATCTTTGCCACCCCTATAAATCCCTCCCCTTCAAGTACACATCATTATTGCACCACCCCAAGACCTGCACAGCAAATAAGCTTCCATCCATGTAGACTCTTACACTATGTACATGTTATGTCTAGTCGTACATTGTATTTTTAAAAACAAGTCTTATTTAAGCCATTTACTTTCTAACAATACCAGCTAATACTCAATAGGAAACGATATTTACTCATTTTAGAACGGAATACACGTTGAAATAGTTGTAGAATAATATAAGAGAATGTAACAAGCGACCGGTTGTATTAAACATACAAATATACAATGATTGATGAGGGTCATAAACTGTCAAGTGATAGAGCTCGTACTCCGAGGTGTATTTTTGGTGCATTCGTAGCGTAGTGATTTGAAATTGACATATGTCAATTTCTAAATTGGCATATGTCGATTATATTTTGAATTTTTCTGGCGGTAATTTCAGCCAATGAGGCGGAAGGCCGGTTGCAGCAACCAATAAACAGTAATAAATTCGACACTAGTTTTCAAATAATGAGCATATGGCGATTTCTCGCAAGGTAATTGACATATGTACATTTTACGTAAATTAGCTTACTTATGTCGATTACAAGTTCTGCTATTGGATAAAATCAACATATGTCGATTTCACTGAAAGAAATTGACATATGTCAATTTGTCCATTTATGGCAGCGATCGCACGTCATAGACGTCGGCCATCTGTGACTGTTATTTTCGTCCAAGCACCACTTCCGTGCAACTTTCTTCAAGGCATCTGGACATTTTGTGGCCTATAAGCATTAAAAGCGTCTTCATCCGCGTTTAAACTGATTTCCATTATTCCGCCATTGTAAGCACTGGAATACGCACATGATTTCACCACACAGAAAGGCAAAATTAAACCACGTTAAAGTGTGAACATAAAATTTGACCTTTTTTGCTGTTAAATCAATGACATTTTAGTCCACTTTGAATTGTGGGTATTTACTTAATAGGAACTTACAGGGAGACACGTGAAACACAAACGCCCACATGGTTTGTACAAACTCAATTGGGTCAGTCCGCTACTTAGCCGTGTAACCCAAACATGCCAAACGCCAGGACACTCTTTGTATTCACAATCCAAATCTCAATTTGCAATTATGTCACGTTTCAAATGAATTAAGCTTTTCCTATATGTGGTCATGTATCGGTAATATCAAGAACATTCAATGTTTTGTTCTAACATGTTTAAGGAAAGTTTAGCCTGTATTAACCTGAGATAATCTTACAGTTAATCTATGACATTATCCATAAGTAACTTAACTGCCAAATCAGTCAATATACAACAGTGTAGACGGTAAGATCATTTGTACCGCAATATTGTCTGCTAATAAAATTTTAGATACTTCAATATCAATTAAGATAAAATCTTGAAATGTCTAAACCATAGACAAACTTGCCATGAATTTTCATGATTACCTACTATTAATCAAAAGCATCTCTAGGCATATAGAATTGGTGTAGTGGTTCTTTTGATGTTATTTATTTGATGAAATATCATGATGTGCTGATATTAGTACATTCTGTAACCTGTCTTGGCGCGCGCGTGCAAAGGCTTTATCAACTACCGGTCGGGGTTCTCGAGGGGCGCTTGTCCTCGTGGGGTTATAGCTATTACCCTTGCGACTTTGTCATATGAAATGCCCTCATTTCCCCTCTTGTTAACACATCGGTTTTAAATATGGTCATACAGAAAGTACAATGCCGTACCATGACTGGTGCCTCTCTATTGGTGCATACCTAGTATAAATAGTTCAAATTCGAAGTAGAATCGCATAATAAGGCCATGTTACCGTTTTCTTAACGATCTAAATCAGAATTATGATGCTCCTCAGTATCACCTTTACTCTGGTGAATTCATCTTATCTTAAAAGAGCTTTCAGGAAATAACCCAATACAGCGCCATGTGGCCATACCTGTATTTGAACAGGATGGACTAGTGTTATTAATACTTTATCTTATTTAGGACTTATAAATTATGTTATTGAGATTTTAAAACTTAAAGGTTGTGCGGTCGGTATTATTTTGTACAACTTAGCACGCTATACTATCATGTTCTCCGTACGAATAATCCTTTTGATTTGTAGATCTCCCTAATAACCCTTACATGATATTGACCCCTATCTGTGCACATCTTATATCACGCTTGGGTCAGTGCTTCTTGTGCCCAAGTTTGATATAAAAAGATGGATTGAACAATACTACAAATTTATTGGTCGAGCTATGAGTTTTAAAATATTGGACGACTCATCTGAGCTGCTCATAGCGAGACCAATAAATTTGTAATATTGGGTGAAAAAAACATCCAATTCAGAATCTTTACTTGTCTTGAATCTCTTAAGGAAAATTTGTTTGTGTTTATCGTAGAACTGTACTAGGTTCGTAGGCATGCAGCTTCCATGTTCATGGGCAATAAAATACAGTAACATTTGGTGTAGCTGCAATATTTGAAAGATTTACCAATGCTAGTTGTAGAGTCTAGAGAGACTGACATCTGTAGCACTATGCTGGCTGGTTTACAGGTTTCATACTTTCCTGCCGCTTGCCGCTTTGCTGCTCTGACAACGATTTTACTGCACTGTGCAGTCACACCAGAAACCCATACTGTTACCAGCAGCAAAATTTTAAGTCAACTAGGGAGCTGCGCCACTCTGACGTACCGCATGAACGGTGCTGAGCAGCAACATTGGCATTCATATTCATGCCGCTGCCGATCAGCGGGGTGCCGCTCCACTTGCAAAAAAGTAAAAGCGGTACATGAAACGGCAAGCGGCAGAAGGTATGACATTATCATTGGGCTAGGCCTAAGACTAGGCTTTGGCTAAAATTCAGGCCTAGCTGATGAATGCATGAGTTTTATATTCAAGAATTAAATGCTCCCCACATGACATAGTCATAGACCTGGCATCTGCATAGGCTAGCAGTTCTACTACTACTACTACACCTAGCACTAAGAGTCATTGGGCTGATTAAGACATAGGCTAAGCTTTGAGGCTGAGGCTAAGCTTTATGATTTGTGTTGTTTAATCATCTCTAGAAATGAATAGAATAAACATACATTTCTAGCTTCACACAATGCAAATTGCAAGCACATAAGCATGTCTTATGCAACTTCCAAAAAAGCTTACTTTTGTAAGCTTACTTCCCTTGGCCTTGACTTTCTTCTATGCATTCTACTCTAAAAACATGAACAATCTCTGGCTGTTATCCTTTTTTATACTTCAATTACTAAAACAAATGATTTTTGAGTTAGAAATCTGCTGGGATTTATGTCACTGCTGCACACTGCAGTTCATTCAGCCAAACCGTTTTTCAGTTTGGTTGTAGCCAGTGTTGCCAGTTCTTCATGGTGAGTATAGTACCCAATTGAGTGGTTGTAACTCTGTGCAAAGTATATGGACTAAGATTCTGAAAACATAATAATGGTTGAAATCGGTGTAAACCTTTGGCACTAGAAGCATTTTAAAACTGGGTTTGAATCGGAAGGAGAAGAAGCAGAAGATTCGACTCATTTCCAATACTTATTATGTGGTTGCACCACATGAATATCAGGGTGCATGTTGGTCAAAACCCCGGGTCAAAACGATGTGTATTGGTATTACTATTGGTTAATAAAACCAAAAGGCATTATGACACCACTAATACTTAGGACACCGACACAACGGCTGTTAAGGTCCCATATATGGCCGGTTACGTAGTCAGGTATCCGATTATACATCACAACTGCATCAAACCCCCGGTAACCCCATATTTAACTCCTTAATATCGGTGCCTCGCATAGAGGATTATTCCAATTAAAGCGTTTGACTATTGCAATAAAAATCAATACCCCAAATTACACTTTCTTTGGCACCATGGTGGACATATATACATAATGCATACGAGCACATTAATGTACGATGTCATGGATTTTCTGGCAACAGTCGCTTTAATTATTGGAATAATCCTCTATATATGCGAGTCTTATGCGTATACGCGGCACCGATATGATGGAGTTAAATTGGGGGGATTGCTGTGTGTTTGAAGCAGTTGTGGTGTATAACCAGATTCCTCACTACGGAACCGACCATGTATGAGATCTTAACAGCAGTTGTGTCGGTGTTATGTGACCAAGTCAGTCCCAAAAAACCAGGACTATGTCAAATTTCACTTTTGGAGATTTTGATAAAGCTGTTAAGTGCAAAGATAATAGTTTACGCTTAAAATGAGATAAGATTTATTTTTGTACCATTATTTATGAAAATGTGCAATTTTGCGCCAAGCAGCAACTAATTTTCTCGAATGAATGGAAATTGTCAATTCAACATGCCATTATTGATTAACTAATCCTTCGTGTTTTGGTAAGGAATTATGTCAATCATATCCAAAGACACTACAAAGTTACTGTTAATCAATGTTAATGGTATTAGTCTTCTGTTTAAGGCATTTATCTCACAAGAAGATCTGCAGACATAACTAGACATTGAACAGGTCATGTGAACCCATATTCACACACATGACAAACTACATACAGTGTGGTAAATGGTTTCATTTGAGCAATCGATATGATTGTGTTAATACTTATCAATGAACATGAACTAGGCCATGCCTTCTTATTTTTAGCGCGACCTTAGCGATCTAGATATGTAACCGATCTACAATTTCCTGTATATGTTATCGATAGACAAGATACAGAGGGGAAACAACCTGTGAAGGAATCACCATTTGATAGAGGTAGATAAGAATTGGACATTCCAACATATATATTACATTGAGTACCCTACACAATCAGAGAAATGAGTCATTGTCTTAGGGAATTCCTATTAAGTATGTCAAAACTGTCATAGTTTCTTTTTTCTTTACAAAGTCATATCATACAGGCTATATTCATTAAACTATAGCTATACTCATGCCAATGTTCTATCATTATGACAAAATAGTCTTTGATTCACTTAAGCATGCCAAGCAACCGTAAAATCACCCATAGAATTTTTTTTTTTTTTCCTTCCCAACATTCATGAAACATCATAGAGTAGTAAAAGGGCATAGTGGTAAACCAGTAGTATTTAAAAGCGTGATCCCTTGGGAGCACAATTAGCAAAAATGGTCTCATTTCAAATGGCGTTCAGTAATATGTCCATTATTAACTTCCATTCAGAGCTGTCACTGTGTCCTAGCAGTTGAGGTTGTTTGTGGCCCAGGGATGGTAGGGGGGGGGGGCACATAAATGTTTGGTGGGTATAATCCCTCGGAATTTTGAGGTGGTGGGTCTTTGGGAGCTTACGGCGTACCGTGGGTAAAGGGGGTCTTTTTGGAGCTGCGAACAAGTAAGAGGGGATCTTTTGGAGCAACGCACAGTCAAAATCAAGGGTCTTTCTTGGCTTTCTGAGTGAGGCATGAGCAATTTAAGGGTCTAGCTGAAGTTTTCAAAATCAAGGGCCTTTCGAAGCTCTAGGAGAGTCCATCATATCTATCCTGGAAGACTCATTTGAACATTTGAAAGGTTACTACACAACAACGGGAACAGAATGTCCTAATGCGTACAACTACAAGTATCAAAATTACCTGATTTCAAGTATTACATATTGTATATACTATTGGGATTTTTTTGTCGGTTCACCTGCTTCTTCTCAGTTTTTCAGGCTATTTCTGTTGTTGCTGTTGCTAAGCTGTAGAGCTGTTGCTTGTCGTTGCTTACTAGTATGTTGTCACTCTTGCTAGAGGTGTTTTCTTGCTGTTAGTGTTAGTAGCACTTCTCCTACTACGGTTCTTAGTTGACGATCAGCATGATCAGTATGATCAGTCATTCAGTATGATCATATATCCGACCGAGGCTGAGCTTAAACAATGCTCTCAATAGCAAACACAGAAATAAGTTTTAAACACTTTTACTTTTAAATTAACACTGACTTATACAGCAATTGTCTAGGTAGATCCTCCTAAGGTGGTGTCACGTACAGGTAGTGTAGAGCAGCCACAGACTCCACTTTGTGTCCAGAGATTGAATGTGTGTTGATATCAAGATTACACCAACTGACTGTTACTGGAGTGTCCACTTTCGTACCACTGTCGTACAGGTTGGTGCCCAATCTGTCAGGGGTCATAACTATAATCGGTTTTCGCTCTTTTGTTCTTCGTACTCTTTGTAATCTTTGCCACTATACCATGTATACTGTTGTTAGTAAATTGGCAAAAACAGTAATATGTGCGACGTGCGTAAAACCATTAACTCCAATGCCGATTTTGCAAAAGAAAATGCATGAATTTCTTTGAAAACATTAATACAGAAGTGTGTTTCATTAGCCATTAACACTTTCGACAAGTCGTAAGTTTCATTTGAGTTCTGTGATTTGTGAAACCCCCATACAGACACTATATCGAAAATGCTTACAGTTTCTGTAAGCAGGTAAGCTTTAATAAACACAACCAAAATACTGAGCTCGATTATCGATATTTTCATCGAGAAAAGTGCAGTGGCTTCACTTGTGGCTTTATGACCAATTGGCTGATTCTATAGTACAATTTCAGCTCATGTTCTTGTTGATGTCATAAAACAGATAAGAGGGAACGGGAATAGGGGATGAAGATTTTAAACTTGGATCCTAGTATTATTAATGGACTCTTTCAACACTATCAGGCGTGTTGTCTTCAGTGGGTCTCGCTTAAGTCGCAATGACTTGACTCCTTGGCTAGGAAGTCAAAAATCCTAGACAAATCTCGACTAGAATGAGGCGTAACTGCTGTCATGTTTGTTGTTTAGCTCTTAACAAAATCAATAGTGGCAAAGGCAGGTGGAATATAGCGATACGTGTATGGTAGATGATTCCTTGCGCTTCACCTTTAACATGAGAATAACAAAACGTTGAACAAATGCGTATGCCAATCTTATGACATTCTGACTTTTTGCTACACACAATGACCTGTTGCTGAAGTCAAGCATAATTTTATTCCACTCATGTTTTCGTTATATCTTTTGTTTTACTGATATGATAAGAACAGAAAGCGACGCCACATCAAAAATCATGAAACACTTTTTAGAAATGGTTATAGTTGCTTTTACCTTTATTTATCTAAAAATAACCTGATTAAAAAGTTAATATGTGATATTTGTGTGCGTTGTGTGCGCCTGTGGACCAATACTGCAATAGGCAAGTGAGAAATGATACGTAACCGTCAATATTTATGAAACCAATGAATTTTACGACATTGAAAAGTGCACAAACCACACCCAACACCCCTGATCATGTGACAGTGAAACAAATCACAATTGTATTGCAACTATGGATTCTTTTTTTTATGATCATCGAAGTGGTTTCTTTTTAACACGCTTCTTTAATATAGGACTAGCACTAGCAGCCTCTACAAAAACATTGAAACTCCCGTGTGAGTTGTAACACACAACAGTAAGAGGAGAAGGGAAGTCGGAAAGTTGATTTCGGCACGCTATTTTTTAGCTTCTTGGCCACGTCATTGCTGAATGATACCATGCAATAACCGATGTAGCATGCAGTGCATTATAGCGCTTAAACATTCAAACGGTACTCTCTGAAAGTCTCTTTGTTGAAAAAAAACTATTATGGTGTGGCAAACACAGAAATAGTTTCAAACACTTCTAAATTAACACTGACGTATATTGTGATAGAGATTTTCTTAGTAAATCCTCCGAGACAGGTGTGCTGTTACGTGGTCTAAAGCACAGACCCTAGCAAGGTTTTGTGTCTCGGAGTTTAGATGTGTGTTGATTTCGAATGCGCCAACTGACTGTTACCGGGGATTCCCTTTTGGTAGCACTATACGGTATTCGGTACAGGTTGGTGCCCAATCTATCAGCAGGTGTCATTAACTATAAAGGCAAGCGTTTGCACCCTTCTTACTTTTAGTAAGGGCTGTGCAATAATTATTTACCCCCCTCTCGGCCCGCCAAAAATCTTTGCCCCCCCCTTTGAACATACCAAATTTTTTGGATCCCAATTTGCAAACCTTAAATGGTCTAGATGTATGTTGCGAGCGCAGCGAGCAGGAAAATTTGCATATTTAAGCGTTTCCGTACTGTTTTCCTAAGCCTTTTTAGAGCGTTTTATTAAAAAGGTGCCCGATGAATGTGTGCCAAAATTGCTTGCCCCCCTCTCGGCTTGCCAAAATTGCTTGCCTCCCCTTTTGGCTCGCCAAAAATGTCTTGCCCCCCCATTTTACCCTCCCCAGAGCTCATATTTATTGCACAGCCCCTAATATCTAATGTTTTAAATACAATTGGTAAAAACAGAAATATTATACGTGTGTGAAACCATTTTCATTAACTTCAATATTCCAGCAAGTTTCCACCGCCAGCAATTGTCAGTATACCCTGACCATCAGCATGTTCAGTGGGCCACGTTCCCCCTGGCCTTCAGGAGGAGAAGGGTAAAGAATACTACGGGATAAAAGAAGACATTTTTGTCTGATGGAATATAACAGCATTTAGCACGCTCCCTATCTCTCTCTCTCTCTCTCTCTCTGCTTTCTCTCGTCACGATCCGTTGCTTCTATATACCATCATCCGGCACGTTAGTACAAACACCTACAACCTGACCTCACCAGCAATCTTGTTCTTTGCAACTTTCTGACCCCTACCACAAATTTACACACACTTTAGGTGGGTTACCAGGAAATCGACAACGACACAAACCATTTTGAAACCGAGTCCTCCAAACAAGAACCTGACAGATCAATGAAACACAGTACACCTTTGAAAATGACTTAATCCCATACTAGGCCTGTACTTATCCTGTACGTTAACTGCCGACTAGCCCAAGAAATCCCTCATTTCCCTTCTGAGTATCTTCCCATCTTTGTTTCTACAAACCTTCAGTGTGAAGAAGGGCATCCGTAGTTATAACAGGTCGAAAAGTGCATCTCCTCTTGAAACTTTTTAAAGAGGTACTTGAAACAAGTGGATATTTTTAGCAGGTCATTGCTATTGCGGCATTAGGATGTCCGTTGCTACAGCTTACCACATCCATCCTCAGCCTCGTGATGGTACAACAATATTGTCTTAGCAGATGAGCTACAAAATCATGAACATACGTTACTTATTATATTTTACCGGTAAATATTTTTGGATAACATTTTTCCACTCACAACTTAGTTGATCGTGCATCCATTTTGTTTTAACCTTTATGATTTTCAAGAAATCTTTTCACTTGCAACATTAATCTGCCTCTTCTGAACAATAAAGATGGCCCTACTGGCATTTTTCCTCTTCATTTGTTCTTTTTAAGTACCATGATATTTTACCTTAAACATATTCACATTTTGAAGTGATATTATTAAACAACTTCAAGATTCCAAAAAGATTTTTAAGCGGTTATAAGATTTACAATCGATGGTGTAATTTTGATCTTTACATGATACGGTTGGTAAAGAATTTAACATCTTACTGTTCTTACATACGGCAGCTATGTAACTCAAACCATTGGAGATGCTGGTTATATTTCCATCCATTGTAAAAGGCAGCTATACGCAGTCAGTTCAGTTGACCAAGTAAGAGGTGAATGTCACACACCTTAAGTGCAATAACCGGCTGTATCTTGAGCGTGTCTCATCACTTACAGTTCGCCTATACTACTCCTGAAACTTCCGTTAATCACGAGTGGCGAAAGACTTCAATATTATTTTCATGACTTTATACAATGCTTTCATATTTGACCCAGTTTTGGTTGTCTTCAAATTTCATTCAATGTAATTTCAGAATATCAAATGTAATTGGCTGTACTTTTTATTGCAATTGCTACTTTAAAAGATAAATAATTGTTGTAATTATTGGTCGGATTTAGGACTGTTAAAATAGGAATGGTACTAATATTTTTTGACATGCAGACTTTATAGTGAAAATTGACTTGATTTCCATTATTGTTTCCCTGGCTGGCTGTAGTTTGCTGATTCCTCTTAATGTAACAGCAAAAATATGTTTTCTTATAAAATTGTACTCAAAATGACATTAAATTTCATGACAGTGCTGGTTTTGTTTTGCACTGCTAAATAGTGCATCGACCACTTGCATCATTACATGGTTAGATTGTAGGGACTCCACTACTCGGTTTAAGTATTTGCCTCAAAGCTTCGCACAATTTATTTCATTGTTCACATTCCATAACGGAATATCAAGCACTAATTCCGCGTCCAGAATAGAGAGCTGTCAATCAAATGCGAGAATTAAACAAAAGGAGTTATATAATAGTCTAAGCACCTGTTTTGCGAAACAGTTACAAAATCTGATTGGTATCCAAACTGAAAGGCTGTTCTAATTGTGAGCCTCCTCAGATAATTAGACTCGTCAGATTCACTGATGGGAATTTAGGTAGATGTAATTAGGGTTAGGGGTTTACTCTAACCCTAATTAACATAACCGACCCAGTGACCCTAATTAACATTTCGTGATGGTCTGTCTTAAAATTAAATGAGATATTTACCAGAATTTAGCACATTTATACGTAACATATTAATTAAGTGGTATCATATGACAGTAAACACTGCATGCTGGCTATTCTGCCCGCTGGAGTACACCATTGGGTTTATTCAGTAGAGTATATGGGAAGATATTAGCTGTGTGTGTATTTGTGTGGGGGAGGTGAGAGGGGTGTATAGTGTAGCTCTAGCTGGAGTAGCTTATCCTTAAAGGCATCACAGAAAAAGTGTGATGGTTAACATCTTTTCTGAAAATTCAATGTACTTTGGTAGCTTATATCGGGTTTTCATCCAGGAATTACGACATCTAAACATTTTCAAAAGTAGGCGATAATAGCTCATGGCTTTCTTTTCATATATATACAAATATGATTGACGACTGAAGAAACATTTTAATCTGATGCTAAGGGAAATGGGAAATCCACCAATACATCGAATCCGGAAAGCCAGATTGAACATGCTATAGGAGAAAACTCATGATATTAATGAATATGAGGAATAACAGTGTAAAATAGGAAATTCATGTTATCCAATGTTGCATGCAACCTTAGTCAAGGTCATAAGTACTTTTGCATTTCTGTTCATGATATAATAAAGTAACAACTTTCGTTAAGATGATATCCAGTTTGACATAATTTTTTTGCTGTTCTAGAAATAAACTTTTGGATGCAAGCATGTGTTTACCATGCTTAGTGTTACAATTGTGAATATCTGCAAAGGCGTAGAGATTATCGAATCTATTTGCTTCCATTAATTACAATATATGATTAATATAATTATATAGTGCATTTTTGTGTCTGCATTCCTTCAACATATTGTAATTTTTCATCCACCACAAAATTTATGAGTTCTCAATTTATCAAATGGCTATTATTTAAACTATGTCATATTTTATGACTATTTTCCTTAAGGCATTACATAGCACAATTTTAATTACAGACAAAATGTATAGCAACGTTTTAAAGTACGATTTTGAATACATTTCTTTCTTTGGTAGTGGAATATTTAGCATATTAGCAATATTGCTCATAAATTACTATACTAAAATTTATGTGACTAGTATTAATATTGTAAGAAATGTATGACTATTATACTTTAATCACGGACCTTTCAGCATGTTCAACATCTAGCAAGAGTCAACTTGACTAGAATTAAATTAGCACAAAGCATCACGCACCTTGGTGCCACTCAATTCATTACGGTAATGTACCCGTCCATTCTGTTACGGCCATCGCTCCTTAAGTTAAGTTAACAAGGGTTACTTAGGGTTACTAGTCAGTCATCAGCGGTTAAACCTAAACCTCACTACAACATTTTGGTGTGAAATAAATTGACACATTTATGTTGAGATGTTCTGTGCAAGTTGGCTACTGCAAGCATTAGGTATTCCGTGCATTCGCCGTAAAGGTAGTGATATGATTAATTACCATAGCGATATTCAAATGTAAAAGCAATTTTTGATTCAGTCTATCGGTTGCTATCAGTGTTGCGTCATGTCGTTTGGAGAAAATAAATCCCTTTACGTAATGGGACGCGAACCGTGGACCTACTTTCAATCAGTGTAAACAAAACTTTTAAGAACTAAAATTGTGGCTAAATTGCCCATGGAAATTCATTTGAACCCCAAAGCTGAAGCTGAAGTCAACTTGGGAAACTGATATCATTTTCAATACATAAAACGTCGCAATACCTTGTTGGCTTTATCAATGTAAAGACCCGAGTTGGTGTTTTTGAGATCAGTTTGATGCTGATGTAACGTTTGTCTGATTAAGTATTGCAACTGAACATGCAGGATAGAGAAGACAGCGACAATGAGAAGTTTATAATACCATGAATACTAGAGACTGGTAATACAAACATGAGAGAATTAACAAGTCATCAAATTTGGCCAAATCTGGCTAAAATATCATCCAAGTTTAAGTTCATTCGTATAGGAAACATGACAAATGCGTCTCATGCCTATGGAAAATACATTTGAATGAATCATGTACAGATGTATGACCAGATGTAAAGCTATCGTATGCCGATGAAATGTTGCTATCAAAGTACGATGGCCCTGCTTCTGTGTATCAGCTATGTAGAACTATCATTTCTATCTGAAAGTTGATAGACATGTTACAAAAATTGAATATAATTTTGACAAGTATCGTAACAGCCACCTGTGCTCTCCAATGTGCCCACGACTGTGATGTTATCTATCAATATTTGCGATATCAAGTTCATCACACACCGCAGTTTATTGTTACTTCGGAAATACGGCAAAGCTTACTTAAAGTCCCATTCAGTGATCCCATCAGTGAAAGTGTAAAAAAAAATACAATTGTTTATATATTGCTTAAAAGTGAAGGATAAGTCATTCAAATTGTCATTTGGTATTTTTGAAATGAAAAAATTGGCAAAAAACGAAGAAAACAGCAGTATTGACGAAGTTGAAACCCAATTCAAATACTGAGTACATGGATAGCTATTTATAATAATGTCAGTATATAAATTACAGATTCATGTAAATGTCTTATTGTGTCTTAAATACGCAGCTTTCGGCTGAACCACTAGCAATCTATTGTAGCACATTTATGACAATGACAAAGGTACCAAAATCTGAATTTTTATCATTTTTGTGATCGTCTGGATGAGCAAATCACTGATCGGCCTTTAAGATTTGAGAATTAAAATGTTATACTTTTATGCAGTTGAAAGCTAAGTAAAAGTGTACTTTTAATGACTTTGTAAAAAACAAATGATGTTATCATCACATTAACAGTATCCAAGTATAGTATCAAATTTTCTTGTATGATGGGATTTTTTACCGTTGCTTTGTATGTGGGAAGGAATCATCAGCATGCTGACAACGAAGCAACGTATAACATTAATTGCAATTATACTGACTTTGTCTCAAGACTCGATCGAAGCAACATTTTGGATCTTTAAAAGTCAATTACGAAAGACTTGGTGATTTCGATTCGTAATAAGCTTTTGACAACGTCGATGACTCTTTTACCAGCATCTTTGTTTTACAGGCTGTATCAAAATGATTAGTACCCAACTACCAATTGATTTTGGTGTTTGAAAAACCAGCTTCATTCCAAATGCTATTATACAAGATTGTCTCAAGATTTATAGTTATGTGACCTTTTATAACATTAATCTGCAATTTTTTGTGGGGGTTTATGTTGCATCTTGATGCCAGATTAACTAATCATTTTGATACAGCCTATAATTGGTACGATTATAGTGATATCTTGTCCCCTATAGGTTAGTGTCAGGGATAACTTAAAATAATATTATATTTCAGTTAAGCTGTAGGGTAATACCCTGAACACGCAATGAAGTTGAATCACAATGTTGCGTTTTACCGTTTCCAATGACAAAAGTACAGTTAGTATAGCTAATGTACTTTTTAAGATGCTTTTCCCATCCTTCATCAGTCTTGCAACACACACACCCTTTTCAAAAGGAATAGTCCTCCAAGAAGCTTTGTAAATTTTTGCGTCTCCTCACTGGACCACAAGAAAGTACAAATAAGAGGTAAAATCGGTCTCGTATAGCCTGGTCATGAATTTAGCCAAAAATTCTAAGAATAAATATTAAAAGGATTACCACTTCAGTCGTGTTAGTTGATCAGGAGTTCACGTCCTCTTCTTACAAGCAGTTTATAATGAATTCCATCATACTCATGGTTTATTTAGTTGACGGTTCAAATTCTCTCGGAAATTTGAATTAAAAAGATTTTGATCCTGTCGTGGCTGTAATTAAGTTAGTATGTGCTATTGTCTTAATTCAATTGTAATGTAAACTGCCATGTTCCATATCGTGTCAATTAGCATTTTTGCTGATCGGCCACACTCGAGCCTCCGTATTGTCACCTGAGATTATAACACACAGTCTCGGGGGCTAATTTTAGCTTTAAAATGTCGTTAGATTTAGCTAAATCATACCGCATTTTCCCCTTTGTATTTGTTATAGTCAGTGTCATAAAATGAGTAAACATTATAGCAAAGAAGTAGGTCGAAATATTTAATAACATGCGCAATTAAACACTTTTGACTTCATTCGCAATTCGCTTTGGCAAATTTGCCAAAAGCATTGACAGACTAGTTATGCAGTTTGATTTCCACGGGATTTGGCCAGGCCTCGGAGAAAGCCTTTCGATTACGCTTCTTGATCAGAGGCATACAAAAATGTTGACTAAGTACAGGCCCAAAATTGGAAATAAGAATAGGTGATTAAGCATGAGACACTGTTCAAAATAAATATCTTGACTTTTAAAAACAAACAGTAACGGAGCCATGATGTTTTTTCTGAGGGCAATGGGGAACTAATTTGAGGGGGTGCTAAAATTGGGCGATCATGGCCCAAATTAGTGCATTTTTGGTGTTTTGGGGGAGGGCTTTGGCAATAAGGGGTCCCGGGAAAGAGGTGGGGGCAAAGAAAGAGGTTGGGGGATAGCCCCCTCCAGTGCCCTTCAGTGGCACCACCACCCTTTGTCCCGCAGTGGCACCGCCACAGCAAGGAAAGCGAGTTTCATATTAAATAAAACGAATATTATACTGTGCAAATGATTCCATCCATGTAGCAAGTTCAAGTTTTACCTGATTTTACATATAAATTCACTGTTAAGAGAAAGAAAAGTTTAGTTCCAATGGCCTTTCCGAAAGTACATTGCCCCTATTGGCATGAGATTGACTTTAGTGATTTAGGAGATGACTTCGTAGTGATAGATTGCAAATAACCATGGTAACGCAAGCATAATCACTCACGATCTTGCTTTAAGGTCAAAGTCTTTATCAATTTGATATAAATATCCTACAGATAACATCAGGTCTTAAACGATACAGGTATAACATAATCCAGGCAGTTGACATATTTCACAAGACAAGAGATCAAATTAATCACTTAAGTTATAATAGTAGAAAGAAACTGCTTTCTAAAACCGCAAATAATATAAATGCACAGACTATCTATTTGTGATGCGATCAAGCAAAATCAGTCGGAACTCGGAAATATTGAATTTTCAGTTTCTTGTAGGATAGTAAAAAACATTTTCAAAGCTACATTTTGCAGATAACCCCATTGAAATTGAACAACCAGTTCTAAAGATACGAGCAATTAAAGTGTTTGCAAAATAAGAGGAAACAAAAGGAAATACTTCCTTTGTTTGGCTATATCTCAAAATCAATATTTCCGAGTTCCGACTGATTTTGCTTGTTCGCATCACATTTGACTAATTATTACTCAACATGTATAAGATGGGTATGTTCCCGCTCAGTATACGTCAAAATGACTGGACTGGTTATCTGTCAATCATTATCAGTGTAAACTCGTGTAAACTGTCCTCAACAACTTCGATGTTTCACAGATAATAATGTTGTTACAGGCATTACATGTGTACATAGCAATGCGAGATATCGACACTAGTACCAAAACTATGACGTCATAAGGTTGATCTGATTCATGGTATTTAATTTCAAACATGATAATTGTTTTGGTCGATTTCTTAATCCTAAGAATGATCTATCTATAAAGAGGATACATGCACAAAAGGCGGACAATTAAACAGCTAACAATTAAAATCAGTTAAATGTTTTAGCATGTATGATTTGTTCAGCAAAATATATGCAAAAATAACGTTCTCATCAGCACTTGAACCAATTTATTCACAGGAGCTCCTTAATCATGGTAATTATTGGAAAGGTTAAAACAATAAAATGAAATCAGAAATGACAAGAATGCGATATGAAATCGGTAAGACCATGGAAGTCGAAAACATTAGTTCAAATGAAGGAAATTGTGCATCTAACAGTGTGTTTTACAAATTAACCCAGCAAATACAAAACGTATTCGACATTATTCGCAAAAGGTTAGAAAAAGTTGCCAGAAACCGGTAAATGTCGGGTTACAGGCATAAAGGGTATGAAACTTAACATTCAAATTATTGAAAACCTACTGCAAAATATTATGAACATAATGTTATTTAACTGTTGACGAAAATTTGGCAAAAATGTTTGCAAAAAATATTTATAAATCATGACAACATTTTAAAAATGTTGTTGTCGTGTATTTTCATACAAAACTTTTTAAAAACGTTCTCATGACCTTTATAAAACCCGACACTTAATATTATAAAAACGGTTTTACCAAAACCAAACCCCAAAATATAAACAGTTTTAAACGTTCTGTTTGCTCGGTAGTCAAATTAATTAATCACAAAATAGAATACTTTGGAAATCGTTTATTTCGGACCACTTCGTATGCATTAACAAATAATTTGATTTATATCAAAATTGTATTTTCTCACATTAAGATATAATTCCTCAGAGAGAAAAAAGGTCAATGTCAGCTTTCGTCAAGAAAAAAATTATGTTGATCAACGCATCTATGGTTTGCTAATGAATAACAAACTTATTACTCAGTCAACAGGTCATATTTTAAAATAAAACTTACAATAACATTAATAAAAGTTTTATTCCATTAATACAAATGATTAGTAACAATGGCCGTCCGTTTAGTTCTGATTAAAAAATTTATTTACCGGTAATAGTAATTTATTATTTTCATTTATCAATTTCATAGAGTAAAAGGAGAAGTTGCATTTTCATACGTTCGTGATCTATCATGTCTATCTAAACAATGCAACAATGCTAAAAGATTTTTTTTAAATGTAAGCTACATTAATACCGTAAAACCTCGTCTACAAGCATAGCATGTATAGTGTTTTTGATGAAATCTAAATTAATACGACATGCGTAAATATGGCAACACAATAGATTGGTCTTACAATAATACTTGTTTGTATATATGCTTGGATCTGTAATTTATTTGCTCAAACTCCATAATGGTGCCTGGATTAATTTAGCTTCCATCAGAAGCACTCTATATGCTTGTAGACAAGGTTTTACGGTATTTGTCTTAAAATTATATATAGACTTGAAAGTAGGACAGTTTTATGGTTTTGTTTTTTCTATGCCAATACCTGAGTATCACCTGCCAGCTGTCTAGGAAACATCACACTTTTAGAAAATGCTGAAATCATTCAAGAGATCATTTTCAAATTAACACCTTTCACTCGTATCAATAAAAATATAGTTAGAAGTGGATATGGCTTTGATTTTGAAGAAGCATGATTATTACCATTTCTGTAAGAAAACCTTTAGATACTAATTTAACACCTGAAATACGTTTCCAGACGCCACTTACTCATTCCTTTCACGTAAAGCTAACTTAATAAAGCGATGATATAATATCAATTTGAAATGTAGAGCAACATTATTGAAATGCGCTTCAAAATAATTATCTAAAGCGCTTTGTCATGTAAGGTATAACCATTGTACTTTCTGGATTATATGAATATGAAAAATGAAGGGAAAAACTTCAGACATGTCTTTCAAAAGTCTTCCAATAATGCATTCCTTAAGTGATATTTCACAAAAGCATTAGATGAAGACCAAGTAGCTGTAATACGCGGATTTAGGATTTCTCTACCTGAAGTCAATTTGTGCCGAAATTCCTTCCCACAATGCAATATGCGTATTGCATAACAAAGGAGATGGATTAACCTCCGAACTGTATCTATTGTTATGCAAAACGCTTATTGCATTGTGGGAAGGAATTTCGGCACAAATTGACTTCCGGTAGAGAAATCCTAAATCCGCGTATTGTCTCACCCGGAGACGACATCTTCTCTGGTCTCACAGATGGTACACTGCTCCAAACCAGAATCTTGTCCTTAATGTTGCATGTTTATTATGCTGATAAAAGAACATTAAAATCACACAGCTGAGATGAGATGTTTTCGTCGTGTGAACTAATTATACGGTTCTATGCACATTACAGTGATAACCTGATAACCAGAATTTACAGTGTAATACAAGGTTACTTAGACAATCAATAGAGGCGAGTTAAGGGAACGTTCATAAATACCTTGGTGGGGGGCTGGAAAATGTGTAGGGGGTCAAAAAGTTTTGACCTTCCAAAAGGGGGGTCAAAAAGTTTTGACATGGCAAAAGGGGGGTCAAGAAAGTTTTGACACCCATAAAGGGGGGGTCCAAAAAGTTAAATACAAATTTGTGCCCGCTACGCGCGCACATTGTCACAATAAAGCTCTTTTCATGCCGATCATAGGCGTAAATAGAGTAAAATACAAAATTTTTGCACTTTACGCGCGCAGTAAAGCATCTTTTTAAAGCTCCGGTATGTATGTAAAGCAACTGCAATTGTTTTTCGTCTGTGCCGCAAAATGTCATCCCCCCACACCAAGAAAGCTGGATACACCCCTGATACATCCATGCAATAACTTTTGAGACCTTATTTGAAAGCAATTTATTTATATTTTATGATGTCCTGACAATTTAGGCCTAATAAGGCCTGTAAGAGTGACACTGATAAATGATTAATTTATTGCGGATCTGTTTGCTTGAATTTGTAACAAGGTTGAAACTGTATAAGTTTAATCCACTGTACTAGTAAAATAAAGCATTAGGCCGTGTAAAATTAATAATTTGGTTCTCGTCCCTTCCCTCCTCAATTTTTGGGATTTGTCAGATTTTTTTTTTTTTTTTAGATTTTTCAATTTTTTAAGACTTTGGAATGATTTATGAAATCTTCATACATATAAATAAGTTTATTAGAGAACAAGCATCACTTCCAAGTCTTTTTGTGGTACTCTAGGGGTTTATCCTCAGAATCTCACATTTGAAAAAAAAGGGCCTCATCGTTTCCTCGAGCACTGTTGGAGAAGACCGAAAACTACTGACAATGCTAATTTTACATTGAAAAAAAAAAAAAAAAAACACCTCCCTCCCTCATCAATTCATGAAAATCCTCTGGACGAGAACCAAAACATTAATTTTATACGGCCTTACCTATAGTGGAAACAAGAGTGGAGTATTTTAAGTACTAGTATACCTTCATTATGTGTGTGTGTGTGTGGGGGGGGGTAAAAAGTTTGGGTGTTTACAAAGGGGGGTCAAAAAGTTTTCAGTCCATAAAGAGGGTGGTTCTAAAAGTTTAACATACAGACAGAGGGGGGGTCAAAAAAGTTTTGACATACCGAAATCAAAATTTTCCAGCCCCCCCTACCAAAGTATTTATGAACGTTCCCTAACATACATAAATTTAAAAAAATACAAATTCAAGCACACTTTTGTTAAGTTATACTAGTCACAGATGAAAGATATTATAGGGTATACACAGATGAAGGAACTATATTCGTTTCCTCAAGCAAGTCTTGCAGATAATGGGTAGTTAATCTTGACTTTTAGTTTTACCGTATCAATAAGACCGTAATTACATCCAAATTGAGACGATTCGTTAAATCGTTAGGAACGTATATATTTCATGACACGTCAATAAGTTCCATGAGTTTTCTCATGCTCCAATAGAGCAATCACCAATTCTTAGAAGACCCTGGAACCGGCCCTGGACATGGACATGGTATACATAGGCCCTATGCCCCCGGTATATGCCCTTAAATCCGCTCTTTTTTATTTCTTCTTTAAAATACTAATTGGATGAAATGCAATCGAATTTGACTCTTGTCATTCTACAGTCAGGCGATATATGTGTCCAAATTTATTCATCGACGACGATTGAATTGTTATCCCTAATTTCTTGCCATCTTCGTGTGTCAGGCGCCGACCAGACTGAAACAAGTCAGAAAAGACATTTCTATTCTGTCACGTGACTAATATTCACGATGTCTGTGTTTCAAAAGGGATATTTACAGATAAACGTGTAGAATAAAAGCAAACTATTATTGTCTATAAAAGAAATTTTCCAGACACTCGAAAAAATTACCGCTCTAGGTAAAAATATAAAAAAATAAATTAAAAATAGGAATACCTATTTTAATGTCTGTACATTTTCTTTTGACGGTCTTACATTAAAGTCTGATCTGTGTCACATCACATGTATTAATATGGACCTATATGGTCCTGCAGTAATATGTAAACACAAGTAATTTCATTGCCAAGCGACAGCTGTCTTGTTATCTAGCCTGCACAATTATATTAAAAGTCCATTAGTAGGGTCGGGACAAACTCAGTCTCATCCAGCTAGCCTGCCTGCCATATACATTGGTTCTGCCGTCCCATCCATTTCCCAGGTCTGTTGGCGAAGGTGAGCGAGCGCGACACAAAAAAGGCAAGGAAGCTATACTGGATTCCTATTATATTATGGGGATGAGGTTGGATGGGATGTTCGACAGTTCAACCACTTCCCAGGTTCAACTCTACCGAGTCGTTTCTTTTTCTACCAGTCAGCTGCCTGCCAAAGAGCTAGTTGGGGTAACGCTGCCGTAGTGTAGAGTTAATGTAGATGTCCATTATCTTCAACTCTTTCTGACTCTAGCCGGGATTCTAGCTGACTTTTACAATCTGCTGTCGCCTATATACGCCAAAAAAGATTTATTATCAATTATTTATGTATCTCGAGCAAAAATGACAATATTGATTTATTTTTTATGTTACAGAACCAAAAGGCAGTAGAGTTCGTCAATTTGTATCATCGAGAAGATAGGGAATTTCTGAAGCCATCACCATGCACCTGCAGAAGGCTACATCATCATTTATAACAACCAATTGCAACATATCACCGTGTAACCTACCAACCATATCAGCAACTTGATCAGATAGCTGTGAATTAGCTTGGAAAAGGAAGAAATTAAGCATCGCTTCATTTGTCATTTTTGTTTATTCGGAAACGTTTTAGAAACCAGACAAACGCCTGCGGAATATTTACGCTACTGAGCCGGGAACATACAGAGGATTTATATGTGTTCATTTTTCAACATTTCATGATTTGTGGAATACTTTCTTGATTTTGAGCCAAAATAATTCGAACCACGTTTTGGAATTATATAGCTGTACTTGCGGATGTAAAGTGTTGTCTTTCGGAAACGGTAAGTTGTCATTTTATGTGAGATTCTTTAGTTCCCGTTATGCATGTATAATACTTGTGATTGGTGATATTCGTTTTTAATCATTAATATAACTTGTGCTGTTTTGCAAAATGATTGGTGCATATATTAAAAATACACCAGTAGTGAGGGTATCTATAATATAGTCTGTATATCTACCTCGAGTCACCGGCATTAGCTTTGAAGTGCAGCGTGTGCTGCGTGTTAGCTTAGTTTCTTGTGTGTACATATGCGGCACGTTGATCGCGCGCGTAAAAGTATGTACACACACCAAGTCTGAACTTCAAAGCTAGTGCCGTTGACTCGAGGTAGATATACAGACTATATATGAGCACATACCGAAAGTAAGACAAACACACCCCGACATCCCCCCCCCACACATCCCCGCATGGAATACCCGCGTATCCCATCCTTTACCACCCCCCCCCCCCCCATCCACATTTTATACAAACCCTTTATACTCAAAACTCTGATAAACAACTAACTATTCGTGATGACTATGTTTTATTGCCCAGACAATTTTGGCAGTTCGGAAAATATCAAAGAGTCTGGAATCTGTAACGAATATGACCATGAGTAAAAATGCAGCTCTCAAAAATAGTGTGAAAACTGAAACTAAAATAAAATACAGGATTTCCACTATTACATCTGATTGCAAAAACATGATGTAGGTCTATACTTGGTATATGTATACACAAAATATAAGAAGGGCAAATTGAAGTTATATTTTGTCCAAAAAAAATGATTTCCTTTGGTAATAAAAGTACCTTGTTCAGAGCTTTTCAAATTATAAATGCATGCTTTTCAGTTCTAAGTTATGATACACATAAGCATTATAATTATGAAGAACTTAAAAAAACCCAAAATAATGTCATCTTTTGCCAAATGAAACATAGAAAGATTCGAGCCAGGTATACTAACTTGGTGTGGGGAACAAGACAAAGACAAGATAAAAACTAATGCAGTATGTAAACCATGAGTGTACATTGTTGCTGCGCTAGTAAAAATCCAAAACCACAGGGACCAAATTTTTGTTTGAGTTTGTCTACTACCCCTGTGGTTTTGGATTTTTACTAGTGCAGCAACAGTGTACACTCATGGTTTACATACTGCATTAGTTTTTATCTTGTCTTTGTCTTGTTCCCCACACCAAGTTAGTATACCTGGCTCGAATCTTTCTATTTTTATATATTCTAGGTATCCTCTTGTATCATCCTTTGATCCTTGGTGTGTTTTGTACCTTGTCCGTTGGAGGCACCATTACCTACTTTGTAAATGAAACATAGTAAATAAATCCCAATCTTAATTTACTGCTAACTGGTAAAACAGGTCAAATTCTATAAATAAGGTCCAAAAGCGTACGTTAACATGGTTAAGGTATTTTTCGTATTACCAATAAACCCAAAAACTTGTACAACGGCTTATTTAAGGTTCATTCAAATTTTTTAATAATACCTAAAATAATTATATTAAAATGATGAGCACAATCTTAATAGTCTTAGCCTATACTCAACTCGTGTATTGAATGCAAGTAGACTTGCGCCAAGTCTTTGAATTCTGTAACTGCACTAAGAAATTACACTGTTAGAACACTGGGTGAAAAAACCCGTTGGGTAACTTTTTACCCAAATTGGTTAAAGTGCCACCTTATCCAACCTTTCACCCTAATTGGCTGGGTAAGGTACCCAATGTTGTGTAAATATTTAACCAATTGGGTAAATAATTACTAAAAATAGCCCAACTTTGGGTAAAATTTACCCAATGTTGGGGGTTTTACCCAGTGTTCTGAGAGGAAAACGTGCAAAATTGCATGTTTTTGGCTCATTTTGCTTC
Source organism: Amphiura filiformis (assembly GCF_039555335.1). Taxonomy (NCBI): domain Eukaryota; kingdom Metazoa; phylum Echinodermata; class Ophiuroidea; order Amphilepidida; family Amphiuridae; genus Amphiura; species Amphiura filiformis. The sequence goes on along the minus strand of NC_092642.1, from coordinate 3,781,215 downwards.
AAATTGCAGAACTACTTAAAGTTGACTTACTTTGCTATAACTAAAGGTTTAGTTAAAGTATTCTACTTTGGATTAGGGTTGATCGACTGAACTATGATTTTGTTTAATCAACACAATAGTGCTGTATCTTCTGGCATCGGGATTCGGGAGTAGCACCACAAACGCTATATTTAAAATATTAAAGATTGACTATACAATGTAAGACTATGTGCTTTTATTTCTTTATTATTTTTCACATAAAAATACAACGAAAACGATTTATGTAAGAAAAACACCTAAACACAACATAAGCATAATCATTTTTAACGGTGCAGCAGACCATGAAAACCATAATTTCTTATTATTCTGACATATCACAATTATTATTGTTTATTTTGCATGTTCGGGAATGTGAATTATCAAAAGACATCATGAAAGTTGACTTAACAATGAGATATCCCACCTGTATATTATTATATAGTTTGAACGACATTATGACAAACGTTTATGCCTGTAAAAGTAAACCCATTGTCTACATCGAATGGAAATGTTTATACGATGGGATCTTATAAATAGGAAAGAATAAAAACAATAAATTTAAACAATTTTCTTACTCTAATGCCACACGTGGATTTCTTTATGATATCCTCAACATACTGCTTTGTGGATGACTGGTCTTTGTCATCTGAAAAGGTATAATTGATTCTATTTCTGGAAAGCAGAATTGATGTAAATCTTTGGAAGGTTATGTTATAGCTACTATTACCTGATATGCTCTCAGACAATCTTGGCGAACAGTATATCCTCTGCGTTGTTGCGGATTGGCAGCTAATGTTTGTACAAATCCATGGCCTATAATAGAGGATAAAAAGATCACTTGGATGCAAAAGTAATAGCAGTATTAAATATTGGCGCTATTTTTACATTGTATATAGACCACGCGCCACTTGTATCATGCTTTTATTGGTCAGTTGGTAGACCTTTATTACAAGTCGCACTATATTGTATTGTAATGTAAACATGGTAAACGATCTAGAATTTCACTATGAAGCTTTCAAATGACACTGCCTTTCCAGGCTAGAAACATCTCTTTACATTGATAAACATTGACTGACATAGCCTTACAATTAATTAACTTTGCATTAACACCTTTTCAGTCAATAGTCATGATTGTGTTGTTCCATTTTTAATGCCTACTCCACTCTGTCATAAACAGTTGTTGATGTTGTTCAGGATGAATATGTTCATCCCCATACTGGTTTGTGTCATGTCTTGACTGTCTCATCCCTCCTCCCAAATAGGAAACAGTGGATATGATAAAATAATGAATGAAGAATATTACAAGTGTGTCACAATTTCTTCTCCAATCATACAAAGTAAATCATAATCAAAAATACACCTGCTTTTTATACGGAAATTATGTCTTTCTTAATCACTTTGTCGGGGCCTAATTTTTGATAATAAATCTTCCCTCCCATTTTTGCAATCTATATATCTGTAACATAGTTAGGGGAAAAAGTTCACTTTGGTGACCACTCTCTGGCTAGTAAGGTTTGACGATCGATGTCAATCTTAATCTTTAGTCACCTACTTTTACTTACAATAATTACTTTCCTTGTTTTTATCATGTCATTGATTTATTGTTTTCTTGTTCGTATTGTGTCGCCAGACAATAACATACTTCAACACTTGCCACCTACTTTCTGCAATTTTATCATTCTCAGTTTGCCTTTTTTATCGATTGCATTTTATTAAATATTTCTTTTTCGTATTCTGTAACCATCAAAGCACATCCTAAGCCACCTACTTTTTTACAATAATTATTTTTCTTATCAAACACTTTCACGGGAAACTGAAAACTGGTCCATAGAGATGAACTCCTTTGCGTTTGTTGTTATTGAACCAGAATAAGGAGAATCTCACTGTGATTATTGCATTACCCTACCTGAGGGAACTAAAGCAGACAAATCCGAGTTGATAAAGTGTCTATAGAGAGAAGGCTGTAGACATCTAGGAATCCGGGATGCTATAATTGAATCAGAAAACAGCACCTTTTGCAATGAGATACTGTCATTATTAATATGTGGGTTTGTGGGTTACCCTTAACTAAATACAGATTTGGCTTTACCTGTACAATGTGTATAGAAATACACATGTAAAGAAATATTACTTTAAGCTTTTACTGTGTCATGTTATTGTAATGAGAAATCGCCTAGATGACTAGACGTTATTTAGAGGCATGCAATAATACCTTAAAGTACCAGTATGTGATGATATTAATGTGTTTAAATGTGATTATCTAACCATAATACGTACAATTTAGTATTTAGATTATAATCGCCCCATTGGCCGTCACAGAATACCATCCATTCATATTTGGATGTCATTTTGATTAAAAACACATTTTAAATTTAGCTTTCATCGTGAAAATGCTTTATTTCACGGTATTTTCCATTGTGTCCTTGGTGGTCTTTAGTTTTTCCCAATCGGTAAATAATTTAAACACACATCATCATAAAATACCTGCATCCCAGGCACGTATCAATGCAAAATTATGAAACAAGCATGATCTTCATCCGTAGCGGTGTCTTTTTAAAAGACAGTTCTTGTTTGGACTCGAGCCATTTGATGCAGTGGGAAGTTCAGAATAATAAACGATGAATACAGACATTTTCCTAGATGGAAACATTTGTTCCAATTTCGAAGTAATTTAGCAATATTTACCATTAAATTGGAAATAGTCTAATACTGTAGATAATAATATAAATGTATGACGCAAATGTTGTATTTATAAACAATGACAATTTGTATAAAGATTTTTCCAGTGTCGATGTCGTTGAATCAAGAGGACCCGTCAATTTCAACACACACAGATTATACATGTAGGCCCCTGGATGATGTCAGGTATGAAATCAGCTATAGATCTTGCTTCAATTTGCTTTTGCATTAAATTAAAGTGCTGCCGAAGACCTTTCAAATTCTTAAAAATGTAAGTTTGAATTATAAGCTGACTATATAGTATTCACAAAAAGATTGCCTATTGCATGTCGTTGGAAAAGCCCGCCAAATTGGATAAAGTCACATGGTGACACCATTTTTGGCTCCTTTAGCATTAAAGTTTGTTCGTCTATCCGATCACATAATATTTTGCAACAAAAATGTCTGTCTTTTGTCTCGAAATGGGTACACGAAATTGACGGGATTATCATGCCTCAGTATTAAAGGGTATGAGGCCAAGGGGTCCATTGGATGCTTTTGAATAATTTGGCCTTCTTACATAATGATCGAGATTCGAGAACAAGTATTTTACAGGTATGATTTATGATTAGATAATTATTTAGCATCCATCCGCGTTGTCTTGTCAGATGATTTCAGAGAATCACTGGCTGGGTACCTCTTGACTGATGCATTTCATATCTATACCAGAGTGCTTCGAATATTAATAGGCCCTAATATGTTTCAGTTCTACTCTAGTCTTAGCTTGAACCTATGTTGATATCTTTTTTGATTTTACATTGTCTTGCTTAGTGCATTGTCTATACTTAGTGTCGTTCTTTTTTTATATTTATTTATTTATTTATTTATTTATTTATTTATTTATTTATTTATTTATTTATAATGATTTATTTATTAATTATTTATCTATTTATCTATCTATTTATTTATTTATTTATTTATTTATTTATTTATTTATTTATTTATTTATTTATTTATATTTATTTATTTATTTATTTATTTATTTATTTATTTATTATGATTTATTTATTTATTTAGGCCTATTTATTTATTTATTATTTTTTATGCTTTCATTCATTCTTTCTTTCATTCTCGCTTCCGTTCTCTCTTTCTTTCTTGCTTGCTTTTTATGGTTTATACTGCATTAGTTTTTATCTAATTTTGTCCTGTTCCCCACATCAAGTTGGTATATACTGCCTCGAATCTTTAATAATAACAATGAAGGAGTAAAATACTCGTACTTGCAAAATCATTACCTTCACAGTTTGGTTTCCCTCGCATGCTTTCAAAATGTGCAGTTTCAATTGACATCAACGAGTTTTTCCAGATGAGTTTTCAGTTTTACAGCAACAACAACCTTGCATCTATTTTCATGAGGTGTCATATCGGCGGGACCAATTTTCTTCTGGTCATAAGAAACTTCCGGTATAGTGGTAATTGACTTGAACAATAAACTTCATATATTTTAAACAATACAGTATTTTCGCCATCAAAATATTGTTATTATTAGTTTTCCACAAGGTCTATTAATCATTTTTACACATTTTTTAGTGGTTGTTACGGTTTTTTGAGCAAATTCCACGATATTTAATGTCGTCAAACCCCTCGTGTGCAAGATCCTGGAATTTTTCCACATGTTCTTCTGCGTAACACATGTGCACCCGTAGTTCAAGTTCGTAGACTTTGTACATCCAAAATAAAAAAAAAAAATGGCCCAAAGGGTGCTTAATTCTTTCATATTTTTAAAAATATTTGTCTTATGGTATACAATTTCTGAGCCCCTTGGTACATTTCACAGCTTCCAAAAGTGTAATTTGCTGTTGAATGAAATTCTAGCCTCATTTTGTTCTATAAAATGTTTTCGAGCCGTTGCAGTTTGTATCATCACACATATTCAGTGAAAGAGAGATTTATTTCTTTCACATCATTACGGTAATCTGTTTACAGTAATTCGGGTGAGTCAATTACCCCATTCATCTGTCACGGTGTATCTATGCGTACACTTCGGGGGATCATCACCTCTGATGCCAGTGATAAACCTATTTACCTGACAATGTGAATGATGCATCGAATTCTTTCACCACAAATTGTCGAAGTGCTTGTAATGTCTTTTTCGTCCCGAAGTTTGGTTAAAAAGTAAAGTGTTATAATTTTTGGAGATGTAAAGCATACATTCAGATTTGTATTGCATATATACATGAGTCATGACGTACAAGCACAGCCACGTAATTACACCAATTACTAATAGCCGAGTAACGTCACTTTGAACTGTGTGCTCTTTTAATATGCAGTGCTTGTTTGTTTGTAGAACCACTGTAAAGAAGGCCATTATTGTCAGGCTGCTTCATGCATTTAAACGGGGTGTCCCCGATAGTATAGCCTGAGGGCATTTAATACTGATAAAAAACACAGTGGATAAAAAATTAAATCACTATTAGGAAAATGTCATAACATATAGCTTGACCGATAACAAATTGAAATAAATGACAAGTCAAGGACGAAATCAGCCGAGGAGAGATAAAAGGAGCTTTTGTAATTTTACTTAACAATGAACAGTGATAATGGTGATGAACATTCCGACGTTCCCGCCATTTTTTGGTCTGAATGCTTTATGTTGATGGATTCCGTTTGTTATGTCTATTGTGTGTCAAATGTTCACTATCATTATATCATTACTGCATCTTTATCGTTAATTTATCAGCTTATGTTTGAGTTATTTCATGGTATTAATCTGTAATATTGAATAAAACAACTCATCTTCATAATCAGCATAGGTAAAGTTCATTGACATCAAAGAGTGATTGAGCGAGATTGAGCGCGAAAAAGTTTTACAGAACTACCATGTGGGTGTGAGCTATAAACGATTCTGATCTTTTTCACCAGTTTACTTGGAACAGAGTAGGCTACACAGCCAAAATTTCCAAAATATTGCCATTGTAATAATATATGAATGATTATTGTAAAGGCTTATAAAATCGTAACCTTTTCGGATCACAGCGGATTTGACAAAAACAGCGCAAAACTTATTCTCATTTGGTTCATCATCTTAAACATTGAAATAAGCACACTATGACGTATCTATGACTGGACTATACACAATCCAGGACTGAGATCATTGAGATGTACAAAGCAGTATCATTGCTACTGAACCAGTCTAAGCCAATAATTGACCACAAAAATCCCCTACGTGTACTTTTACATTATAAAGAGTTCAAGTGCACTACACGCAGCTTATTTGCTGTCAAACTAATCATTTTCATAATTCAATACATATACAGGACATGCGTGCGACTAGGTGTATTAAATCATAATAGAATCATTATAAAAACACATACTATTTGACAATTTTTTATTTCGGGAAGAAAGGATGCCCCGGTCTACATCGTGAACTTAGGGGTGAATAGAGGGAAAAGTGCATGCTAGACGATGACTAGCAATTTAAATGTTTATCAAATTATCATAACATGTTAAATGGATTTATCCCGGGGGGGCACTCAACTTTGGAGGTGACGCGTATGTAGGGCTGTTAAGACCCCTTTTTCAGCATCGCTGTCACCCAAAGACCCCATATTTTTTACGAACACATGCTCGCTCCGCGCTCTGTCACCCACAGACCCCCTATTTTTCCATTTGATCTGTCACCCAAAGACCCTTACAAGTTCAATTTGAACAGCAACTTTCATTTATCACTGATTTTGTTACTTATTTTGAAAAAATAAAGAAATTTGAAGCCATTTAGAACTAGAAATTCGATTTTCGAGGTTTTTGTGGCGCTGTTTTGGTTCTCACCCAAAGATTCCATTTAAAAAAAAGGTCATGTTCTCACCCAATGACCCCATATTTTTTACATTTTGCTCTCACCGAATGCCAAAAATCATGCTCTCACCCAATGACCCCATATTATTTACATGTTGCTCTCACCGAATGCCCCTTAGTGCGAAAGCGCCAGCCCTACACCTATATCCATTTCAAATTGAAGTGCCCCTTCGGGGATTTATATGAGTAATATAAATACTTTATTATAAGTAAGTTGGCCTTTCTTTTCCAGAGTTCTTTTCCATAAAAGTAAGGGCCCTTCCAGCTCGATGTTCAACCTGTTACTTTGAAAGGTTTGGGAAAATATGGGACTCCAGCTGATTTTGCACACCTTGAGAATTCCCATGAATCGAGGATGTGATTTTGCACACTGATTTGAGATGTAACTTGAGTCGTAAAAGTGTGAGAATTTGGTTTCCCTTACAAAATAGCTAATGTCACAAATACATTCATCTATTAGGCCTCAAAATTTTCCGTAAGTAATACACGTCACCATTATATGATCATCAAAGACCTTTATGTTTATCAATTATCAGTATCAAGTCAATTTTGGTCTCTCCAAATGAGAGATATACTTACAATTAAGTATATGTGTTTAAAATGCGCACTTATAAAATACGATATGAACAATATTACGAAGGCATCCCAACTTTTCTCTTTTTGATGACATCCATAAAAATAAAATATCCATAAACTTTTGGTCGTATATTTTTGATATAGTAAGTCACGTTCCTATTCTGACATATTTTTGGCAACAATGAGAATGTGAATACTTGTGCAATGCACTTGCAACGAACTTTGTCAGACTTGTTTATATCAAGATTAATGTAAAACATCTTGCAATACCGTCTAAACATTTCTTAGTAGAGCCTGGGACTATGGACTGATCAGCTGATGAAGCTTATATTAAAGTAGTAGAGGCCTAGGCCCTATATCAAACCATATCAAAACTGGACTCGAACTTATTTCTGTGCAGTGTGGTACTGATGCACACCCCTTAGACATGATAGAGGAGTTCGGATGTCCGGATGTGCAGGACGGCGTGATTTGTTAGAAATCCAGTGTCCAAAGGTGACAAAATCCAACAGAAAAATAATTCAAATTCGGGAATCCTCAATTTATGAGCTCATTTTGGACAATTCCGTGAATTTTCTTTCATTTAATTGCATTTCCAGCTTTTTCAGTAACATTGGCATCTGAAATTCCAGTCGTTTTCAGAAAAAGAAATTTTCTGGAATAGCCCATTATGGTTATACGATGTATTGCTGGTCGAAGCAGCAGAAAAAAAAGTAGTTCACAGCATCTTGCGAATGGTAGTGAGCTTTAGCAAAAATTGCATTGCTCAATTCATAGCGAGCGTGTAGAAGAATTCAAATATCACAGATAGCCTATACTTTTGTAGGTCATGGTTCTTGAGTTATGTTGTAAAGAGGGCTGAATAACAACACTTTTGTAAAACGTACATAACTCATTAACAGCAATCAATTAAGCAAGTTTTCAAAGTATACGATTTGTAGAATGAACTTTTGCAAAACACCAAAGTGTTATTTTTCAATAATATATTGATTATTTTACTATTAATTTAGTTTGAAATTTATTTTACAAAATTGTAATTAAAGTGATTATGCGGCACAGAAATATTTTAAGAGTGAATTCGACAAACTTGCTTTAAGTGCTTTTCCTCGACGCGTCATAAAAGGAAAGCAGTTATAATTAAACAAGCTATACATTTTATAGCGATGTGGAGTATGCATCGGGCTTTACATTGCACGTCCCTAACATGTTAAACAACTTCAAACGTATGATACAAAATATTGAATTGTAGACTATAGAGATATACAGGATTAACAAGATTGTTATCATTTTTTCAGTCAAAATGACGTTGTCCAGATCATCGCTTCGTCAATTCATCGTCATTCTTTGACAGTTCACAGCTCTCTAAAAATGTATCAAAGAACTCAGACTACCTTTTGCAATAATTTTATCTGCCCCATAAAGCACAATACCTACATATAATATATATAGGTGAATAAACGTGATAGGAGTGAAGCACGGGTACTGAGATGTTGGTGCGTCGGGGGAGTAATACGCATTGATTAACCTATTTAACAAAAGTATCACTAAAAATGTTGGAAAATAGAACCAAATATAAATGTATCAACCTGCCCGAAAAGTGAATCAATCCTACGTGACATAAACGCGTGCGAAAGCATTGCGCGTATATGTACACGAAGTGTTATCCATGCACTCCGCGTAATTTTCTAATCGCTTTTCTGATTGGCTGCTTTGATATAGGAGTGTATGAAAAAATTAATCATTTCTAATTCAGGTACATGTTTCCACAGACATCCTATAGCCATTGTGAACCAATCAGCTTTATTTCAATATGTGACTCTCTAAATCCAAAGCATCACTCACTCGCTTTTTGTTAATCCATTTATTTACATCATTATCCTAAAACCTATAATTTCCTTTTATTTTATATACATTTTCTTTGGCATATTTCCGTTATCATTTGATGTGAAAGTGGTGTCTGCCAAATTGAAATGTTCCATCAGTCAAGCTGTAATGGAACAGGTGATGCCTTGCGTGAGCATATATCTTCATGACAGATCACATTCGCTTACAGTTTGATATCTAGACGATGTCAATGGAAACCCGGTTACACACACCATTGGATTTATGATAGTAACATGGTTGGTAGCCTATTTTTGGTTGGCTCAAGACGAGATTACAAAGTGTTCCAAAAATACTATCCATTTTGGGGTATGAACTCTGAAACAAGCCCGGGAAACAAGACAACGCAGAGTCGCAGACCTATCCGTGTCAAAGATGTGTGGTATATCATGTTTCAGAGCATCATCATGATCATTGAACAGATTCGAGGGACAAAGCTCTATCTCAGTCTTTTGGCTGCGAATCGTATTCTGAATCTTTTAATATCCGCGGGCATGGGCGACAGGGCACATACCCCTATTTTTTGGGAAAGGGTGGGGGACGTCCCACCCCCTAAAAATCAAAATAGAAGAAAAAATAAAGGAATAATTCCGGGAATAAATCAGTGCCATTTGCATCTTCCTATTTAGCACGAAAAACAACATGTTTTGCAGGCCCAAATACAGGGTAAAATTGTACAATCATACTTCGCGCGCATTGACAGCACATGTAGAAGTGACGTCATAATCGGATTAACTACCATAGCAATAGATGAATACAATTTTTGAATAGACCGCCCTGCACTACAAGCAGATTGCACTAATCACCTGTGTATGTCAGCAAACATAGATTGAATACAACTTACAATACCGCTCTTTTCAAAGATCTTACAGGTGCGAGTGATCAGCCTTTCTTTGACATCTATGGTTCATCGGTACCGCGCAAAGATGTTGTAGTGCAGGGCGGTATAGTCAAAATTGTATTCGTTTATTGCTATGGTAGTTAATCCGATTAACTACGTCACTTCTACGGCGTATATTTTAAACAAGAAGTAGAAGCCCTATACGGCAGCGCAAATATAGATGGTTGAATAAATTATGCATGGATTTGATAGAAAGTAGATCTTCCCGGAGAAATTATTATTCTCATTGACCCTGACCTCTTCTGAACTATCCAAATCAAATAATTTCCGGGTATATTAGTACTTCTAATTGGCGGTGTTACGATAAATGGTGGTTCTCGACCTTCATCTAGGCCAATTCCCTTGGGTAGGGAAAGGAAGACCTACTCAATATTTTGAAACCATCACAATTGTGTCAGGCGCCCAATCTGCAAAACCGGAACCACTTACACCTAGTCCAACGAGTAGGACTATTTTTTCTTAGTTAATCACTATCGCGGTTAATCTTGAGCATGTTGAGAGATTACCCGAGTCTGAGTGTAGTTAGTAAACTACGAAAAAAATATGTCCTATTCTTCGGACTACTTGCACCGGTCACCGAGTGGACCTTGCTTCCTTTAAATCTGCGTATTTGTGATTCACTTGATGTTTTCAAAAAGACTTTAAAAACTCATCTGTTTAAGATTGCTTATGACATGTATGATAATTGACTTCTACAAATATGTGACTGTTTTTATAATTGTGTGTTAATTTTTAATTGTTCAATGTTTGTGCCTCGGAATAGGTTGTCTAGCTAGATGGCGCATTATAAATGCATTATTATTTATGAAATGTAGTTTTGCCGACAGAGAATATTGTTATAAGCAAACAAACAAATAAAAGATTCGGTGGTACACTGCACGGTCGCATCAACACCCCAAAATGAACTTTTAACTGAAGCGCTAAAGCGGGTGTTTATCAATCATGTTTCTACTAAACCATACATGTAAATTGGAAAGTTCATTGTGAGTGTAATGATGCGACCGTGAGCCGCTGTTTTTTGCACCGTTTATTACGTAAATATTTTCTGTGTGTAAAAAACGAGTAATTAAAGCAACTTATTCAAAAGAATTCAAACTTTTGTCAAAATATTGGATCATTATCAGGTTTATCACGTACATGTAGGCGTATAGAAGCTTCGAGATGGGTATTTCTTAAAACAATCGTATAAGAAACAGCCGAGTTTGGGACTACCTGGCTAGTGCTTGGCGGTTATGCCTCGACTGTTTTCAGTGCTGTTATTGTTTTTAAGCCATGAGATTGACAACAAATAATCCATATGACAAAGGTTAACCTATACTTCCGAATTCCCATCTTCAATTTGTTTGGTTTATCTGTAAGGGCCAAAGTGTCATCTCATCTGCCTCTCTCACGTCTTACGTGCCTGTAATTTGTCTCAATCGTGTTTATTGTACTTTCTAGCACCCCCTCTGGCCAACGTGGAGGTTTCCATTGACCGTGTGGTAACCTGAGCGGAATTTCCTATTCTCAAGCACCCCGGGGGTGGTCATTTTAAGTCAAAGCAATTTGCTGCACTTGACATTGATATGTCTCTCTCAGCGGTTTGTATGGGCTCATCCACGTGTCGAAAAGTTCATCACATACGTTGTCATCTTTTAACCGCAAATTTTTCAACTTTTGAACTGTTTTTGAAATTGTTTGTTGGCCTATCTGTTTTCTAGATATTTTGAAATAAAACTTTTTATGTAAAAGAATGATTAGGCCAAGTAAAATAAAAAACATGTTTCACGTCTGGGGCCTTTTTATTTTGTATTTTTCATCGCAAAATCGGTGTAAATACCCAAAATTAGAGCTGTTTTAGCGTATACAATAATGCCTGGAAAAAGGAGGAGGCCTCTTTTTATTTGTTGTTCTGAGAGATAGGCCCCGCTAACTATCACAAAACCTTGTAAAAGTGTTCCTTGTATATTAGCAAGACTATAGAAAGCATCTCTACTTCCTAGACATATTTTTTTGAAAAGTTATAACTGAATTTCAAAAATTAAAAATTAAATTGAAGAAACCTCAAAAAAGGAAGCGGGAGGGGACGTGAAACATGTTTATTTTTTTATTTGGCCTTACATTAACAATGATACTGCTTTGTACATCTCAATGATCTCATCTCAGTCCTGGATTGTGTACAGCCCAGTCATAGATAAGTCATAGTGTGCTGATTTCAATGTTTAAGAAGATGAACCAATTGAGAATAAGTTTTGTGCCGTTTTTATTTTGTCAAGAATCATCAATGATTGAATGTTGGGTGGTAAACATGAGCTGTTTGAGATCTATAAGTGTATACGTGCAACATAAAAATCTGCGACCAACTTCTCACTTTTCACTTTGCTATTAAAATAAAAAATGAAAACAAGTTCTGAAGACAATAGAGCCTAGTATAAAAAGTGAAACTTCTAAAAGTTTGTGAATATGCAATTAATATAATTCATGAAATGATGAAAACCTGTTAATAATATGATAAGAAATAAGAAAATTAAATCTAATCCCAGGCGGAAAAAAACAGATAGATATGAAGAGTTTTGTTGCAAAATCCATCCAGTTTTTGGCTTTTTGAGAAAAACAACTTTTTTTATTGTGCAAGAGTTAACCTGAAGTAAGGTTTAAACAATTAACGTAACAACCTGAGTTGTTTGAAAAATTTAAACAGTTGTTTAAAATATTTTTGCAGTGTACTGTGTAGCCTGGGCTTGACATAGGCCTACATGTATAAGGAAATGGGTTCAGAGGAGTGTAAAATGAAGGTGCCAATTTCCTTCATAGTTCAATGACCTATTTTTAAATCATTGTTTACACCTTACATCGAAAACAAGAAAGGTCAGTTTTAAAGTAGGTCTACTCAATACCAGTGAGTGAAGGTAGTTGTCAGATTACAAAGTACATGAATATTTCCCAAACGTCTTATTTAACATGTTTAAATGTTTTCTGGCCACTTTTATTCTCATATTTCCATTTGAAAAGGTTACGAAAATGTTTTGTGTTTGCTGATATTGATAAATGATGAAGAGCTCAATTTTGTATGATTAATTCAACCTGAGCTTGCACGAAATAAAAACCATTCGATATTTAAGAATTTGAAAGCAGGCGAAAATATGAAACGCGGATGGGGTCATTACACTACGATTCATGAGATCATATTTTGCATGTAATTTGTGGTATAGGCCGCATCGTGTCATTTCATTAATTATATGGACGGTGACACGGAAAGAAATTTCCGCCTTTTACTATAATATGATCTTGAAATGTTGGATGAAACCCATCACGATGAGAGGACATCCGTGTGTGGTAAAATGTTTATATACTGGCAGTATTATTTTCATCATGATTATAATCAAAATCTATTTTTATACATACATTTATTTATTTATTTATTTATTTATTTATTTATTTATTTATTTATTTATTTATTTATTTTCAATTATTGATTTATTTATATTTATTTATTTATTCATTTATTTATTAATTTTTATTTATTTATTTATTTATTTATTTATATTCATTTATTTATTTATTTGTTATTTATTTTTATTTATTTATTCATTTATTTATTTATTTTTATTTATTTATTTATTTATTTTTATTTATTTATTTATTTATTTATTTTTATTTATTCATTTATTTATTTATTTTTATTTATTCATTTATTTATTTATTTTTATTTATTTATTTTATTTATTTATTTATTTATTTGTTTGTTTATTTATTTATGTATTTATCTATTTATTTATTTATTTATTTATTTATTTATTTATTTATTTATTTATTTATTTATTTATTATTTTGCGCCCAAATTTGGGTGCCCTTAATGCCATTTTCCTTGAGATGATGCAAACTTATAATTTACATCTTACGGTTTCTCTATTAATTGTGCATTTAATATGTGATATCTGAAAAGAAGTCACATAGAAAGTTTTCTGTGAAAAAATAGTTTTGGACTTTACCAGAAATGCCTCTTGGTTTTGCCCAAGTGCTACGAATCACACGCTCTGTTGGGGTGACGTTGCCCAGTAGTAGATACAGCAATTAATTTATTGCTAAGACAAGGAAAAACACTTAATTAGCCAAAGTACCAGATAAACCATTTTCTAACGGAAGTAGTATGTGTGAATTAAAGTTGCATTCACTTAGGTGCTGGCTATAATGATCTTAGAATAGCAGGACAATTCCCACGGAAGTCCATCAGTTCTCAAGACAAAAGCCATTTTAAGCGGGCAACACGCGCCTTAATTGTATCCAATTTGGGACACGAGAGTTAATGTTAACTTGGTTATGGATTTAAACATTGATGAACAGACGGACCGAAGATTTTATGTAATTAAACACTTTGCTATATGGAGTTCTGTCTGAAGAGTGGAAGGATATGAATATGTACCTCATCGCGGAACCATATAATATAATAATAATATTGTCAGTTGGCGTTGGAATACCAGGGTTGGAATAATTTGCTTTCTCTTGTTCTTGGAATATAATTAAGCTCTGGAATTTAGTTCAGCTCCCGGACAACTATAGGCCTATAGGCTAAGTTTGTGTTGCATAATTGGTAAGTTATTTGCTGATTTTAGGTGTTTTTTGCGTGTTTTTATGACACGTGCTTTTGCATGTTTGTTTATAATATGCGCGTGCATAGAAGTTCGATTTGAAAATTTCACTCAAACCTAAATATATATTTTCCACTTTGTCGTTCATCTTACGGGATTAAAAAGTATGTGATACCTCGTTGTCAATTTATAAGCAAAAAGGTCATTTTATTTTAAATGGTACATGGTCTCATCGTTTTAGTCTTCGAAACCTATAATCATTAATACGGTAGTTTGTTCTGGCCCGGCCCTGTGGGAAAGAGATTAATCCATGCAAGTTGAACTCTATGGACCTTGACCTATTTTGTGATGCTACCTGTAACTTTTCGACTGTGCAAACTATTCTTTATTTGAGTTGTTTTTGCAAGAGGAACAATTTGACACATGTTTGCATGGTAAAAAGCTGAGTACTAGTATTGTAGGTTTTGACGCCTATAGAACACAAAAATCTGACATGTGAACTTTTTGCTATATAGGCCTAACCAATTTTACTAGCTTTATTTTTTGACTGTGTAGTCCTATACCAGGATATAGGGTAAAAGTAGTCCGACAGGGCAAATTTGTTTTATTGTGACAGTCGGCCTGACTTTTGACCCTTGTGTGGTTTTGAGACCCTTTTGGCCCAAACGGCTGCCCATACAGTACACCTAACATACAGTGGGTTTTTTTACAGTCAATTTAATATGTACATGTAGTCCTACTCCTACGGGGCGAAGGAGATTTTACAGTTTACATTTTTTACTTTTAAAATTTTACATTTTTTTAGTAACTGTGCAGTTGTACGTGGGACTTTTATTCTTTTAAAATGGGGAGCCAAGGAGGCTTACTCCCCTCACGCCTTCAGCCATTTCATCTTCCAATGACCATAGAGTGCAAAGAAATCTAGTACTGAAACTTACTAACAATCAAGTTCAAACTCTGTGCATTTACAAGCCGCGAAATATCACACTCAAAATAGCCTTTGGAATCAATCTGCGTGTTTCTACTGAGGGTACAATTCCGGGCCATGCCGTGCCGTGCCGTGCCGTGCCGGGTAACGAGCCCAGTAGAAACGACTTGGGGTAATCGGTTGCCGTGTCATGCCGGGTCATGTGCTCGCCTTTCGTGATCCACCTCTTGAGGTGGATCATGCCAAATCAAAGCGTGTAATCTGCGCAGTAGAAACGAGCCGTGTCATCGGTTGCCGGGTCGAGGTCATGCGTGTTGCAAAAATAACGCGATTTATATTCTACTTGTATAGTCTAGCTTAGGCCTATGATGTAGTATAGGTTCCTTCTTTCCGATATTATATACACTGGACACATGTGTGACTCGCATGAACTTGATGAAGTAAAATGGATATGACTTTACTTAGTCTAGGCCTACTTCTCTATAGGCCCCCTAGTTAATGAGTTGGTTATATCTTTATAATTAATGAGTTGGTTATATATGAGCTGTAAATTAATTATCATAATAGCCAATTACTAGATCCACTGGTAAATTAATGCAATTTGGATTTTACGAAAATACTAAATTGTGATTGTAGGTCATATGCCATGAGCTGCCATCCGTAGACATTTAAATTTAGGATATAATTAACCGTCAAATCTGTTTTCCGTACTTCCGGTTTACAGGAAAAAAATGCCGTGCATCGTGCGAGACACGGCTTTCTGGTCTCAGTAGAAACAAGCTGGGTAACGGTGGCCGGATTATGATCGGTATTTTGTGCCCGGAAAATAGCGGGTCAAAAAGCCGTACGCTCAGTATAAACACGCTGAATGAGCATGATCATGATCCCAAGTTAAATGGTGTGGAGCCGGGGGTGGAAAGGTGCATTTATAAACCTTTGCTATCAAATCTTGCGCAGTAATAATAATTCCAATCACCTTATCGCCAAGTCAAAATAAATTAGATGAACTACGTATCATGTAGGCGCAATTAGTGTATATTATAATCAAACGAAATGACGTAGTTTTGAATTCGAACTCGATAAACGTTGTGGCACGTGCCTGCTAGTTTTGATAGGTGTCAATCACAGCATGCCATCATGCATTCCCATGATGCTTCAATGTAACTGCACAAACTTAACAGGAACCTTGTTATATATACTTGGCTAAAAGGATGGTAAGAATAATGCACTATGGGAAGGCTAGGTTGTCTTCTGTGGGTGTCAATATTCATGAAAGAGTTTGTGGGGTGCTAATCCACATCACATTGGCATAGCACTGAGGATAACCACAAAATAAACATAATAACCTAACCCTGTACCCTCATGGGTAATATTATGTTCACATTACCTGGTGCTTGGGGGCTTCCATGAACAACCTCAGGTGGCCATTCCTATGCTGTCGAAAACAAAAGAGGTTTAAGGCGACATTGATCTTTTCATTTATGATATCTAAAAACAATACAAAAATTGAATCACACGTATAGGTCTTTGTATGCCAATTGACACTAAATTAAAATTATTAACTGCAAGCAGGACATAGGCCTATTGTGATCAAAATACCGGCGATATTTTACTTAGACCTATATTAATATTTAAATCAACTCATCTATAGATCCAGTATTCCTTATACTGAAATACTCAGTGGACTAAATATCATTCATTCGCTTATAAATATCATAGGTTTTACCTTTTTATAGGAGCTACATATTTGTATGAGTTGCAAGAAAATTGAAAATAACTCTTCAAACAATAATAACATTGGCATTGTCACCTTAATGCCCTCCAGGTTTTCAAGCCGTTATCACACGAATTTTAAAACAAAAGCTTGCTAAACTTGACATTCATTGAGAGTGAAAAGAGGATGCATAAAAATTCCCTTTAAAAGGGAAAGCCAGCAATGTAGAAGAGGTCTTGTAATTAGTTTTGGTCAATGTGAAAGGCATTTTTAGGATCACGGCTTACATCCATGTTACATGATAGTCCACCAAACCATCAACGATGAGAACATGTACACTGAAACTGCAGAAAACATTAACTCCTATGTCTGCGATAGGCACTATCCTCCAATATTAAATCGTTTACAATATAAAGTGAGGCACCTCACTATTTGCTTTCCTAGCCTCTCGGCTCGTGATAGGCCATGTATCTTCGTAAATTAATGAAGAGGCGCCCAATACAGGTAGTACTAAATGTCAGGAATATGGCAATTTGTGTGAAACGTTTCATAACATTCAAACTTTATTCAATAAAGTGTTGACGAAATCAAAAATTGTTTGCAAAATATATAGGCCTATTTCACAATAAGATTTTGACAACAAATACATTTTAAAATGTTGCTGTAGTCTGTGTTCATACAAACGATTAAAACGTTTTCATAACCTTTATATAATCCAACATTAGCAGTGTTATAAAACATTTTTACCACCAAAACCAAAACCCAAAATGTAACAATGCAAGTGTAAAACATTTTAAACACTTATGTATTTGCTGGGTATTACACATTTAATACATGGGGGTGGGGTGGGGTGGGGGGTGGGTGGTCGCTATCTGAAATGCGCTGGTCATCGTTGTTCCGTTGAGAATACAGGATATCCTCGTTGGATTCTATGGGACGCTGGTTATCTGACATCTGGTGTACAACATCCCGTGTAAGAATGTTGTTTATTTCATATGATTATAAACATGGGATAATCAGTGGTCAATATGTATGTGCAGTGCATTAGAAGTGGGATGGACTGGATCATAAGGGAATGCTTACGATTAACGATTTAAACATTTCATCTCGCAACGCAGATTTAAGGTTATACGATTTTCATTATCTGAATCAATATATTATTGAAAAATAACACTTTGGTGTTTTGCAAGTTCATATAGGCCTACTTTGAACAACATAACTCTAAGAACCACAGGACCTACAAAAGTATATCTTTGATATTTGAATTATTCTACACGCTCGCTATGAATTGAGCAATGCAATTTTTGCTAAAGCTCACTACCATTCGCAAGATGCTGTGAACTACATTTTTTTTTGCTGCTTCGATCAACAATACATCGTATACCCTTAAATAGTATAGGACAAGGACAACTTATTGACTAGACATAATTATCATCATGTGAATCATTGCCATTTACTACTTTTTCATAGGAATCTTCGACAGGACAAAACAAGTGAAGACCGCCCTCCAACACTTCCCCACACGCCCACATACATAATAGTACCCCACAACCCCGACCCCCACACACAGGGCTGCATGATAGCTCATGATATGCCCTACTAATAATGCACCACTTGTGATCCCTGCATTTGTGTCTGAACATTAGAAGATGGCCTGACCTAGTTGGACTACGTCAACTACTGTAATTTCAGTGTAGATGTGATGTCACTTTTTGACAGCTTTTGACAGGTCCACGCGTGACCAGCATCCCCCGGTCACGTCCGAGGTCAACTATGATGACTTCCTGGTATTTCTGGTTTCCTTGCACTTTGCTGCTTTACCACTAGGCCTACACTTCAGCAGGTACATGTAGTGTTATATAGAAAAATAGGGCGGTCTTAGGCATAATATTAATATAATATCAATACAACAGTCCGTCCTATTTTTTGAAGGAAAAAACAAAACAAAAGTAGGTTAATAATTGGTATAGGCCTAGATTACAATTAAAAAAGAAGAAGAACAAAAATTTATGTTCTGTATAGGTGTCAGATTTAGTCAAACAAACAAAATATATCTTTCATGAGTGTACATGTAGTGTACCACATTTTGGCTAAGTAATAGGATATAAGAGCATTAAGGTTATACGAGGTATTGTTGGTCGAAGCAGCCAAAAAAATCGATTGTCATGTCATTATCTTAATCAATATATTATTGAAAAATAACACTTTGGTGTTTTGCAAAAGTTCACTCTACAAATCATATACTTTGAAAACTTGCTTTATTGTTGTTAATGAGTTATGTACGTTTTACAAAAGTGTTGTTGTTTCAGCCCTCTTTACAACATAACTCAAGAACCACAGGACCTACAAAAGTATATCTGTGATATTTGATTTCTTCTACACGCTCGCTATGAATTGAGCAATGCAATTTTTGCTAAAGCTCACTACCATTCGCAAGATGCTGTGAACTACATTTTTTTTGTTGCTGCTTCGACCAACAATACATCGTATTACCTTAAAGCTTTGGAACCAGTGATCAATGATTGACAGCTTGGGTTGTTATTACTAAATATAAGAGTACTGCCATTGTGTCATTTTGTGACTACGTGGTGATTGAAAAAATTAATTTGAGCTTTATTCTTTTTATTTGAAACAGTCGTCTTGTATCCCATGCATGCAGTACCATTTTTACACCTCTCTCCTGCACTGCAATAGCAGTAATTTACAAACACAGTATTTTTAAATAATTTGTAAGGAGATCTTAAAAGAATTATAAGAAGATCTCCTTTTTGTTTCATTTTTGTCATCGTATAAACTTTTGTATGATAACTTTAGACATCTTTCTCTCACAACATGTCACCAAAGGGGACCCCTCATAGGCACATTATATTTTCCAACGTGACATTTAAAAATGATCTCTACTCCGGCATGTCTTCCAAGAAAACAATGTCGTGTTTAAAAGAGTATTCTAAACTCTTTTCCATGACTTTCTCACATAGGCTACATTCGTGAGACTCCTGATTTTGTGAGATAACCTTTTCTGTCAATTATGCTCATGTTCATGGAAAGAGGGGTAAAACATTTTGGAAAGTACTGCTGCCACTTTAGGTAATATACGTAATCGTTCAAGTTCTGATATCCGGGTTCGGCCTTCACACAAGCCTATAGTTATACTTATAGAAAAGAACGTCATTTTGGTACCCCAGTGCAGTCCAGCTTTAGTATAGTATTCCCCTTGACATGTGGTTTATCAATAAACTTCTTTTAGATGGAAATTTTAAAAAAGATACAGAAATATTTAGAAATATATTAATCATATATCTCATCGTAGCTGAAGGCCGTATAGATAATAATTATTTGATCACGCAAAGTAAAAAAACACATTTAATTTCACCTTCAGCCTAGCATATCAAACAGCAATACGTTTGCGTGCGACCTTTTATCCAAAGTACAGCCATGCAGTAGCTTAGGAAGGCTTTTTTTATTTCGAGATATATTCAATATTGGACCTAATTTTTCCTATAGGCTAAACCTCCTATACGACATGATACGAGGAAAATCTGAGAATTCCGCAAAGGAAACAATGAAAATCACATAAAACGCCACCATTAAGCATGTTAAGGGCCCCAGCAAACACAAAACGTTTTCGACATCATTCGCAAAAGGTTATAAAAGGTTGTCAGAAAACGTTTAAATGTCGGGTTATATAAAGGGTATAAAAACGTTTTCATAACCTTAAAAACATTTTTGATAATCTACTGCTCAGCAAACAAAAATGTTTTACAGAAAACGTTTAAATGTCGGGTTATATAAAGGGTATAAAAACGTTTTAATAACATTCCAAAAACATTCTTGAAAACTTGATACAAAACATTCTAAACAGAATGTTATTTTGGGGTTGACAAAATATTTTGCGAAAAATGTTTGCCCAAAATATTTTCAATAACGTTTTAAAAACGTTTTCATAACCTTTATATAACCCGACATTTAAATGATATTAAAAAGTTTTGAGAAAAACATTTTAAGAACATTTCTGTGTTTCCTGGGTTCAAATATTTTAACATAATGTTATTTAAGTATTGACACAATATTAGGCAAAAATGTTTGCAAAAATAGTTTACAATAACATTTTTTGAAAACATTTAAAAATATTGCTGTAGTGTGTTTTCATACAAAACGTTTTAAAACGTTATCATGACCTTTATATAACCCGACATTTTAATGTTATTAAAACGTTTTTATCTAAACCAAAAGCCAAAATATAACTTATTTGAAACGTTTTTAAAACGTTTTTGTGTTTGCTGGGGGTAGACGAAGTACTGTACGATTTTCATAAATTTATCTAAATCAATATATAGAAAAATAACACTTTGATGTTTTGCAAAAGTTAATTCTACAAATAATATACTTTGAAAACTTGCTTGATTTATTGTTGTGAATGAGTTATGTACGTTTGACAAAAGTGTTGTTGTTTCAGCCCTCTTTACATCATAAATCAAGAACCATAGGACCTATACAAGTAGGTCTATATCTGTGATCATGGTGATATTTGAATTCTTCTACACACTCGCTATGAAATGTTCAATGCAATTTTTGCCAAAGCTCACTACCATTTGCAAGATGCTGTAAACATGGTGGTAATTCACATCTATGACTATATGCCTTCATAAATTTGTCACCTTTCGCTTTGATAATTTGGAGTATCATTCAATCTCATCCATCTATGTTCACACATGGCACTACTAGTAATGTATTCCAGGAACATACCTTGAACAGATGAAATTGAGGACAACGAAGTGCGTCTGGGGTCGCGTCCCCGTCGGACACGGCTTGTCAAAGCTAACGGAAGTCACCTCCGTCAATGGTTACGGCTTGTCAATATCATTTTGTTTTGATGCATGTCATAAGCCATGTATACTGTCATTCAAAAATTGTTCCTAAAATAATATTTGTCTCGTATGTGATCAGGATTGGGCCTTTCGTATAACAGATTCAGATTAGTACAGTAGACTGGCCTAGTTTACGTTGGAACAATTTATTGAAAGCCAAGAAGGTTAATGTACATGCATATTGGAACCCAACGAGTGCTTGTATGCCCTTGTATGCCGTATTATGGTATAGGAAAATGGGGCTTACTTCCCGAGTTCGTCTTCTTAAAGTCATAATGTACGATCTTTTTTCAGAATTTACCTTTATTTTTTTCAAAACCGATTTTTTGGCATATTTGTAATACTTACACATGTTCTAACTTAAATCTATGAGCAAACTGTCAAATTCGTCCTATTTGTAGTAAAACAGGACGATTTTCTGTTGGTCCGACATAAAGTCATAATTTTAAGATTATGACTTTATGTCGGCCACGATCGCAAACCGTAGTCTCGTACAAAACTAGCTTGGTTACGCTCCCTCCACATGTGGAGGGAGCGTAACCAAACTGGCCGCGTAGGAGACTAACTCTGAGGCCGCAATCGCTGTCCTAATCCAAATAGTGCGAGATGTTTCGAGTGATAGAGGTGAAGTTTGTGATGTTGTTTCTTTGCAAATTCGCGTTTTTCGCGTCCAAATGTATTGGGAACTTTCATAATGATTGCATATTATCATTTTAGAAGAAAAAAAGAAAAATCTAAAAATTTAAAAAGATCGTACATTAAGGCTTTAATACCAAAGGCTTCCAAATAAAGTTTGTTCCCGGGAACAAACTTGCTTTGGAAGCCTAAAGAAGAAGAGCCCTGGGAGTAAACATTATGGTAACAATCGGGGTGCAAATGTGTCATCCATCCAAAATATTGACATCTCGTAATATATATCTTATCAAACTTGCGTATTTCAAAGTGAAGATTGTTCTACAGAGCCCTAAGACCATGAAGACTAAGGCTATGATGGTCTACTAAGTTGGGCAAATCACAGTGTTTCAACAGAAGATAGATAGTGAATGAGATCAGAAGAACGCACCGGAGAAGGTTGTTTTCATTATTCACTGTGCAAATGCAGGGGCAAATGTATACAATTAAAAAGATCGTGGACGTCGCAATTATGATTGGCATCCAACAAAAAAATTCGTTGTAACGGTTTGAAACCGCCATCCCAGCAAACACAAAAACGTTTTTAAAACGTTTTAAATAAGTTATATTTTGGGTTTTGGTTAATAGGTAAAAACGTTTTAATAACATTAAAATGTCGCGTTATATAAAGGTCATGAAATCGTTTTAAAACGTTTTGTATGAAAACACACTACAACAATATTTTTTTAAATGTTTTCGAAATGTAATTGTAAACTATTTTTGCAAACATTTTTGGCCAAATATTTTGTCAACAGTAAAATAACATTATGTTAAAATATTTGCATCCAGCAAACACAGAAATGTTCTTAAAATGTTTTTTACAAAACGTTTTAATAACATTTAAATGTCGGGTTATAAAAGGTCGTGAAAACATTTTAAAAACGTTATTGTAAATATTTTGGGCAAACATTTTTTGCAAAATATTTTTTCAACCCGAATATAACATTCTGTTTAGAATGATTTGTACCAAGTTTTCAAAAATGTTTTTGCAATGTTATTAAAATGTTTTCATACCCTTTATATAACCCGACATTTAAATGTTTTCTGTAAAACATTTGTGTTTGCTGTGCAGTAAATTACCAAAAAAGTTTATTCAATGTTATGAAAACGTTTTATACCATTAATGTACCCTTTATATAACCCGACATTTAAACGTTTTCTGACAACCTTTTATAACCTTTTGCGAATGATGTCGAAAACGTTTTGTGTTTGCTGGGATTGTGTGCTATTTTAAACTGTTCCGATTTGGCAGTTCACAGCATCTTGCGAATGGTAGTGAGCTTTGTCAAAAATTGCATTGATCATTTCATTGCGAGTATGTAGAAGAATTCAAATATCACAGTGGGTCCTGTGGTTCTTGAGTTATGTTGTAAAGAGGGCTGAAACAACAACACTTTTGTAAAACGTACATAACTTATTCACAACAATAAATCAAGCAAGTTTTCCAAGTATATGATTTGTAGAATGAACTTTTGCAAAACATCAAAGTGTAAATTTTTCAATATATATTGATTTTGATCAATCGATTTTTGGCTGCTTCGACCAACAATATATGATCGTGTGCCGTAAGTGTTTTCTTTGCCCATGTTGACCATTATTAATTAAAGCACACCACACACGGTAACACACAACCCCCATATACCCATATTTCTATGTAGCCTTTTAAATGCCCTTTTCACAATTTATTGCTGAAATAACTCCTTGCCTACCGATTGGTCGTTCCATATGGGCCTAGTCAAAAAGATCAAACGCCTTCGATAAATCCATAAGTACCACACTTTTCTATTGGCTAACTTTTCAATTCATATCTTTTAAATATAGTCCACACGGTATTTGTATGATCTACATGTATTTTAGTGATAATTGTACTTAAAGTGAAATTCTTTGCACTCCGACCCACTACCACTATGGTTGGTCGTTTTAATACAGTATGGTCTACACCATGTACACATGATGCAAATTTATACGAGGATACCCACCCATCAGTCATAGGGCGCTAAATTGGGCAACAACTTTAGATCCCACGGGAATGAGTATAGTACATCATCTGGTATCGTACTTATAAACAGGTGCTAGGAGCACGGCGATGTTCAAGTTCATGTCACCTCAGATGTCGGCTGCGAGCTGACTGCTAGATCCTATTCTGTTTTCCACACAATTTCGACTATGTTTTATGCCGATTTGACATATTGCATTGCATTCGGACTCTTGTTTTGTCGACTCTTGTCCATAGATTACATAAAACTAAATGACACATAATTATGTACTCAATTGTTTGACGCGATGTGTTATTTTGTTGGGAAACTTAATTTCTGTTACAAAATCATGACACAATTTTTTTGCTCAAACAGCATTGATATGATAAGCCCGGGGGGGTTCTACCTGGTTGAAGGTATACGGGGATGTGCCACGGTTTTGGGGTACCTTTTCAGCGATTTTGGTATATCGATGGGTGGGTTTTCAGTGGAGACCAATGCGCCCAATTGGGCGCATTTTGGACAAAGTGCCCGTAAAGCACCCAATTATGGCAAATTTGGGTGCTTTTTGTTGAAAATTGGTATACTGATGGGTAGCAAAAACAGCAAAAAGTAGGTATAGAGAAAGTCAGCATCCGAAAGTCTGCGTGGCACACCTCCGTACAAAATTGTTCGAAGAACCCCCCCGGATGATAAGTTGTTTGAGGTGTAATAAAAGTAATGTCTTACAGTTAGAAAATGTCATCTTGGATGGAAAAGCTTGAAAGGTGGTTGATATCTGAGGGAAATCTAAATGAGCACAAGAGCCATCAGAGACTGTATGAGTAGGGACACGTTAAGGTCGATGGAATTTGTTTGTTTTTTTCAGTGTGGAAATTATTGGTAAACAGAACAACCAAGACAACTATCGTTGGCCATAACTACCACATTTCTCCTAGGAGAAATTGTGGTAGTTATGACTCGTATGGCCAATGATAGATAACTGGCTGTATGAAAATGTCTGGTGTCCATCACATTTGATTATTTATCACCCGCTTTTCCAATTTGAAACGTCTTGAAATGAATAGAATGTGTAGTTTTCTGACTGGCTTCAAACATTAATCTGGATCTTATGTTGGCATTTTGATGTGGTAGTATTGTCCGCAGCCACTGCGGGAAACTGGTTGGTACCAATCATTTTGATACGGCCTGTACATATACTAGGCCAAGATCAATAATTTTCAGGCAGAATCTATATGACAGGATGTATGCTTTATCATCTACCTTTAATTTTGTGGTTACATTTATACACTTCAGTGGGTAAGGGTACATTAGAAATGTAGACTAAGAAATATTTCTGACATCACTACCGGTTGCTCTCAACTGCTGTCCTTCAAAAAACAAACCAGTTTTGTTTAACTCATCTTATCTGTTTTGTCCTCGTCACACTGACAGCAGCATCAGCTAGCATCCCAGGGCACAGGTCGTTTATATAGGGCTTAACCTATAGAGTTCATCTCAAGTATGTTCAGACTAAATGATATAAGACTATTCCCCTCTAGCAGGAAAATACCGTTTAGTTTAGGCGTATTGGAGTTTATTTTGAAAAACGTACTATCAACATACTACCAAGCACTCGGGCAAGCTCTACCAATCCAATTCGATTTCAAAGGTCATAGAAAGTCGTTCGTGCAAAGATATCAGAAGGGTGATTTCCGTTGCATATTTACGCGTTTCACAGATTGTTCGTAAATCCCCAGATCTGTATACACTTTTTCCTATGAGAGGAGGGTTACATAGCCATGGCGGATCCACCACCCGCGGGCGGGCCGCGGGGTCTTGGCCGCGTAGCAACGGGAAAAAATCCGCAGATAGGCGACTAAATGACGGTACGTGTGGACCAGGAATCTACGCTCTGTCTCATGCACGAAACTGACAAGGAAACCTGCGATACGCAGTCAATGTGGACCACTTACGGAGAACCAAATTGGACATGACAAGCATTAGGGAGGTGGTCAATTAAAAACTAGTAGGTTTCCTGGTATATCTATCCCGGGATATCTATTCTTCTATAAATCCCCTCATTTCTCAATATTTATATAAAAATACTAAACGCATAAGATGACAACAGAAAAGTTGAATGTAAAACATGATGTACGAACATCGACGAAGATTGAGTAAAATCGTGAAGAGCGTTGTCAAAATGAGGGAATGACGCCTTGACCAAGTTGACAGACATTATGCCCTAGGTGGGCGGGGTCATACGCAGGAGGATTCCTGTTCCGCACGTGGAGAGTCGTGGTAACGACTGTCCTTTCAATTTAAGAATGCAATAGTTGATATGTAAGGCCTGTTTCCATGATGCTGGCCACTATGATATATTTAAAAGTTAATTAAAGAATTATCAAGTATTTCCTAAGATAGTAATTACCATTATGTTAGCGATGATTATACTGAATTCAAATGTAATGATCATAATGATGTGATCCAATCAGACCAAAGGTGCCAGGCAATTCTGCAAACCGGATAAGGGCAACAATAGAGAACTAACAACAAAAATACAGAAGAAAAGACAGTAGACAGTCGTGGCTCATATTAAACTTTGATACCAAAACATTAGCCTAGACTTGATTTATACCATGTATACTGGGTAAGTTGCTCATGAAAATGCATTTCATAATGGTCTCCTTTGGTTTGGTCCCGGGTTTGGTATTCGTGTGTAAGACTTGAAGAGCTCAATGATCAGTGCGTTAATTTAGACACTAAATGAATATGTATTACTGTTTGATGGTTTTATGTTACCAGGGATGACAGGTACACCCATCATTTAGACTCCCCATATTCCATACAACCACTGTTTTTTGTTCCCAAGAAATTATGATTGCTCTTGTAATCTCATAAATACGCCTAGGGGGTTGTAGGAAGGATAGTTTTCACCCAGCCTCCTTCCAAATTTATCTAGCCCATGCGCTTCTGGGTGGATTTCTTATGGCAAGACACTATTGGCTAATTTTTCTTCTCTCGCCTCTAGCATATACAGACTGGCTTACAGATCACTTGTCTTGATCATGTTGATAGCTGTATGTACTTTTTCTGTGCGGTGGTCACTGTTGAACCAAACTGCAGCTGCTCAACAGCCTAAAATCTCAGGCCACTACATAAGACCACATCATTCCACGGCAAGCCGTTCACTAGACCACACGCCGGATTTCTCCTATAATACAACGACAACCCATAGTAGATGGATATTACCTTGCACAGTGCTCTTTTTTCTACAGTTTGATACTACTACGAGTTTCTATATTTCTGTTAAACCAAAGGAACTATATTACTACTGTTCAATTTTTCAGCTGTTTCTATAATACAGATTGGATAGTTTATTCATCTCAGCTCATCATTGCAAAAATGTGCTCCGCGCGTGTGGCGTGACTTTACAGTACTTCGTCTAGAAACGTCAGTGCAATATAAATATTAGTTTTATCCTACTCATCATCTTTCGCTTGTGTGATCTTCTTCTCCATATCACGAACGGATTGAATAAAACGCGTGGGTTTGCTGTAGCATTTGTATATTATGTACGAATGGGATGAAACGGATTTCATTTACAAGTACTGTATTACAACAAACACATCAGATTGAATAGGAATGACATTACGTTGTCTGCCTTGAGTTCGCTAGTGCTGCCTTTTCCTGTGTGCAGTGTTTCTATAAATTCACACTATACCCACGTGGGATTACTATTTCCAGATTGCACAACTCGAGTGTCGTCTGCTAATGATGTCGTCTGCTAGTTGAACTATTTTCTTGTTGCCAATGTATGGATTAATGCTACTTGCTGTATAAAAAAGTATTTGAAATTGTAATAAAAGAATAATTATCAGTATCTTGGATATTATATCTCTGTATTGGATTTATCATTTCGGATTATTTATATTTAAGGTAAGCAAAATCTGTGGGTGGGGTGGGCATGGTGGGTGTGTGGATTTTACCGATTTTAAATTTGCAAAGGAAACCATTTGTATTGATGAAAAGAATTATGATTTTGCACTTTGCGGCCTTTGACTATGATAACTCCACTCGTTAAATCGTTGCTAACTTGCTATATATAGGCTATCAATATTGAAGAAATAGCTGTAACAACAATTGATTTTAAATCAACACCAATGTGCGTATTAATAATATTATTAATGTTGCATGTTGAGTACACGGGCAGATTCTCCTTGAAGGTAACATGAAGTGCATACAGTGGGAAACACCCATATGTACCTGTTTCGGCGCCCTGATCATCACCAATTCAGTCATGATCACTGTTTTGTTGCACTAGTGGTACAGGTCCCGAGTACAACTCCGGTGTCTTGAAACATGAACAATGTGACATATGTGTATCTCACAAAATGTTACAATCCACAGAAACATTTTTAAAATATAAGGGTCATAATGTCAGTAAAAAGCAGCATAATTGCAACACAATGGCTTTTTACCCATCCCTACCCACCAAGCGTCCAAACATAATTGTGATTTACAAAAAGTATATGTGGACACCCACTTTTCCCTATACTACGCGTGGCGTGATCAATACTTGTTGAATTGCTTATAGCTCAATGTAAAGAAATCAGACAGGTGAATTTTCACATGCCCCAGTAAATTAGGAAAATGCTCTCACGCACAAAAATTCTGAATTAACTATGCTACATACCACAAACGAAACATCCTTTTTAGCCTAGTCGATCAAAATTATTTAAAATTGCAACATTTTGATGCATCCTGTATTTTGCAAAGTACATGTTTAATCGCAATATCTACGGTGTAGCCAGTATGGAAATAGGAGGATGAAAAAAATCAGGACGCAGGCACCTTACTGTGTAAAATGAAAAATGAATACTTGAAATGGATAAAAAAAATGAAATATGACAAATGCTGTCACATAACATTATGATAGCGAGACAAAACAATGCTTTTGTTTAGTCTCAAGAATGTAAGGATATGTCATTATTTAGACTAGTCATTATTGAGTCGTTAATATATATTCGTTTCCGATACGCCCGTTGAACTTTTAATGATTAAGGACAATTTTTGTGTGGGAACTAACATGACTAAAGTTAGAGTGGCATGTTACATACAGTCAAATAGATTTAGCACGTTTCATACAGTTAATGTATCCTAAATTATACTTGGATTTAAAAAAAAACGAAATAGGGAGATATATAGAGTTAATAATGGCATATGCCATGCACTACATGTAGGGTCCACACCATGCTCCTCTATCAACATGATCAATGGACAGTTTTTTTAACCCCAATACATTTGCACATTCATTGAATGACCTTTGAAAATTTGGGTACAAAAACTTATATTCTGAAACTTGAGGTCAAATTTTGCCATATGATTGTTTAATTTGAGGTTATTGAACTATGCCATTGGGATGATGCCATTGTGATCCATAGTGGTGATCATTGCACATATGGACGGTTCACTATAGAGTATCACCCATTTTCATGATTTCCAACTTGTTCGACTAGAAGAAAATGTGATATCTAAAACATTCGCTGTCTGTATATAGCATGATGCAAGCTAAGTCAGGAGATTTTGTATAATGTGATTTAGAGCTTTTGTTTTGAAGTGATACTCAATTTTACTGCAGCGTGTCATAATTCGCCTGGTCAAATTTCTACACATTGCGCAGTAAGCAATTGAAGAAGTATTGATCACAACGGCAAAGTATAGGGAAAAGAGGACGTCCTTTACTTCCATGTCTTTATGTAGATCATCACATTCACATCTGCGGGTGTGGGTGCTTAAATGGGATGGGATAAAAGCCATTGTGTTGAGTAATTAGTCTGCTTTCTACTGATATTCATATATGAGTTGGGCTAACTACGAGAACCTATTATTTATAATATTATTTCTTTGGATTGTAACATTTTTAGAGCTATGCAACCATTATTTATAATAGGGTCTAGTTGTTGATGCTTCATCTAAATCATCTTCTATGATATAATCTTATGTGCTTATCACGATATATTGGAATAGGTAGACACATAAAAAAAACCCAGAAATGTGATTAATGGTGTATTTTTCATATTAGATTCCCATACATTGGTATTTTGTAATTAATGACATACTGTCGATGTCCGATATGTATATCATAAATCCTGTATATGCATTGCTGGAATGGATTTCACACGATATTCCAATTCAGCTGTTAATTAATGATGACATCTATATCTATCAATTATATCCCTTTTTTGTATAATTTGTCATTAAAATTAATTATTTTGTGGTGCTATGCAACTTGGAATTAGTGCAGCTTTTGTCTCTAAATACCTTGATATGATTCATGCAAAAATTACTCAACAATTCACATCCATTATTAGAGTTGATGTCGTTATTGGATGATATATATCATATATGGCTACACCTTGATTATACTTTTAGTTAAAGCGTTCATATGAATATACGTCGGATTTACGGCAACTTGCGTAGCCAGTTCGTCCAGATATTATCGAGTTGTCTGACATAGGCGTACTTGTAAATAATAGTAAACATCTATTAACCATCTTCTTGTTGATAATGGAATGGACGTGGTTTATCTGCCTACGACTTAAATTTTATGGGGTGTTCATCTCTCCCATAATATTTAATATCATACTATCATAAAACGTGTCAATTCTCTATTAATTATTAATACTTAATAATTGAATTCAAGATTAATTCAAGATTAATTGATATTTAATACTTTAATTTTAAATATCGATGTCATTCTTTTATTTACAGCTCATCAAGTAACACCTGGACGATTGTAACAGTTTTTCTTATTTCTTTTTTTATGGATATCTTTGCAGGGGTAACTTATAACGCTTAACACAATGACACTACCATCTGCAGTTTCGTTCCTTCTACCACTGGTCATCCTTATAGTCTCAATTATAACAAAAGCACAAAGACTTCCTACAAGAGACGAGGAATTATTTCTGCATCAAATGAGAAACCCAGAAGCTTTTCATCTCTCTAGTCTTCTACCAGATGGTGCTGAAGTAAGGGTCTCCATAGCTGGGGATAATTCACACATGTAAGTTGCTAAATGAGGGTCAGTGAGCTGGGTATCATTTTAACTAGTTAACACAGTTCGATATTACCCACATTAAATAATCATAAATAGCTCAAAATTTGATCTCAATTTGTAGAATTTCGTACCAATGCATAGAAAGTTATTCCAAGAGTGTAAAATCAATGTATACATGTAGAGAACTATGGCAATATAGCCTACATAATAATGTATGGTTGATTGTTTAGTGACAGAAGGAGGGGTGGAAGGTGTATGAAAAGTTGCGAGAGACATGTTTTAATTACATACCTGATGGTCGCACTGGACTACGTTCAGCCAATCTTCATCTTCTTGACTTCTAAACTAAGATCAAGCAACTCTTTTGGCAACCGTTCTTTTGTCATTGTGCTGCCAAACTTTGGAACCATCTTCCTACTCATATTAAAAACTGTACTACTTTGGACTCTACACATCTGTTTAATATCGCTTTTACTAATTAGTGTATAGAATGTTATTCTCAATTTTGTATTGTGTATATTAATTTTTGCTCTGTTCGTCGTGTTTTTCTATCATATTGAAATAATGGCTCTGTCGCTCTTCGCATCTGTGCCATTAAAATGATAAGTTACGACCAGATAAATTTTGGAAGATTTAAAGAAAATAACTATCATTTGGATTATGTACATATCAAGATACACGAAGAAAAAGAACTTTGCAACAAGAATAAGATCCACCTAGATGATGGCTAAATTAAAAAAATTTTAAAATAATTAAAACTGTTTCATATACAAACCTGTCTGTAAACATTTGGTACTCAGCTTCTATCTGTAATTTCGATCAATGCTTACTTGAAAGGGTTTCGATAAATAATATTTTATTACACTTTGAGATTCTACTCTAGTCCAAGTTCAAGTTCTTTCTAAAGTTATACGCAATTACTTCTCTTATAGATTGAAAGTCTGTCTGGTAATTTCTAGGATTACTTCATGAGGTTATGCAAAAGTTGTGTTTGTCAATGTTCAAGTTCAAGGCGATAACACATCCGACACCTAGTGTGTTGTAATTTACTGTGGGTAACTGAAAACCTTTTGTAACTCGGAATTCAACATTCCTGCTGTTGTCGTCTGCTATTAACATGGTTAAGTTGCTATTGTGCGCCAAAAAAATGAACACACAAGTTGCAGACGATCGATTCCGATTTCATCTGAGAACAAATAAAGCAACTTTACATATGGAGTAAACAACATAAGAATTAATTTCAAAGTTAACAGTATGACTTCTTATGTCTGAACTTGAGTAGCAAAAGTTGCATAAGTTTTACCTAATCACGCAATGTACTTTTAATCAAACTAAAGTTGCCTCGTTTTTAATCGAAAGAATGGTTTTTACAAATGGAACACGCGTTTTTAATATTAAGTTAATTAAAGTTATGCTTTTTGCCGTTCAAAATTTAATTACCATTTTCAGTAATTCTACATATAAATAAAACTACCTTCCATTATGCATGCCTCTTCTAGATTTTATCATTTTGATAATCATGGTTAACAAACGACACAAATTTATCATTTTTCCAGTATATCTGCCATATTACTAGATCCTTTAATAGGCGACATGCTTTCAATATGGTTCTTTGTTTCTACCCTTAAAGTAATTAAGGGTTCAGTTACCTCTCCTTTTTAATCAATAACAACTACTCTCTTAATTAACTCCATCCAACGATTTATTTCCAATATGGACCATGTGTAAATATCAATATTTTAATAATTTTGACTTAACTTGGCTGTGAATGGGACACAAAGATCATCAACATATTAAATGAGTTCATCTGTTTTTCAATTAACCGCGCGATTCACTTTCAATTTGTTGCATTCTATGATCTATAGCATTTCAACCATTCGTGTAATTACATCCCCAAATAAAACCCACAAACACGAAAATAACTAATTTGTTTGCCTTTCCCATGTTTCCAGAACTAATTATATCTGAATTACGTTTAATGTGGGTCGTTTTCCGACTTTAAAATTTTGATAATATGGCTTAATTTGTTATTAAAAGACATATTTTATTGCAATTAATTCTAACTAATCACGCTAATGAATGGGAATCCGGGGGCTATATTATGACCACTACTTAACCCGTTATAATGATGGCTTGCTGGTTTCAAGATCCGTATTTCCTGTATAGTAAGGCGATTTATCCCATTGTTTCCTCTTATACTAGGCCTATTTTGTACAAACCTGAGAAATAAAAAGAGAACAGATTGAACACTATTAAATTACCAAGTTTTTGAACTTCGAATTTTTTTACGCCACCACGCGAAAATTTTCAACAAATGGATGGAAACGAATTCGATACTTTGACTAATAATGAATTTAAATATGGCCAAATTTTACTGGGACTCTATTTGTTGGTTATCTCATTACCCCATTGTCGACGATTAAAAGTTAAAAGTTAACACTAACTTGTTATTTTTATGTGGTCAAACAACATCAAACCACAGTACAGGTAACTTAAATTCAAGATGTTAATTCACCTAACATATCAACAGGATCATTATAAATGTGTTTAAAAACGTAGTATTTAATGGTCCCTAAGATATACACCTCATCACTGTGATTAGATCGTAACAGACTGGTACACTTATGGTTTTTCATTGTTTCTAAACAATTGTGCGAACATTTACCACTACTATAACGCAGTTCACAAATAGTATAGGCAAGTTAGGAATCAGTACACCAATAACTACTCAAAAATGGGATTTTGTATGAGCAAAGATGAGGAAGCAACAACTGGGCTCAGCAAACCCCTCACATTTTGACAATCCTATTTGAATTGACAGCCTTCTACAAGGTGTCCCAGAATGATTTATACCGTGTTTGAACAAAATATCAAAAATATATAGTCAACAGTGTATCTAATCTTAATGTTGCAATACAATGACACACATGTCTCCTACTTATTCTGTGACTTTCATGGAAATAACTTTTTTGCGTGGCATTGGCTATTACTGAAAATGGACGAAAATTGCATGTGTGTAATTTACATTAACACATGAATCCTTTATCACCATCGTTCAGCCGCACTGTGCAATACGGTATATTGGAAAAATCCTACATTCTTCAAGTAAGAACAGGACACAACAAATATACTGCATGACATTTTCCAAATAACTTTGTGCTGAACGGTTAGTAATTTTACAGATTTGCAAAATAGGTTCACCATTCACCATTTGTACGCAATCCTCTCTAACTTCTACTAGAAACGTCCAATTTTTAAAATCTAAAAAATCTGAGAAAGCTAAATATATGTAAAACCTAAAATGCAAAACAATATGACAAATAGAAATACCGTTCATACCTAAACAATTCAATCTTTCCCGGTATAAATCATTCTGGGACACCCTGTATTAATGTGGACTCGGGAATGATTGATATCCCGTTTGTGCAAACGGCATCAATTGCGAACAGTTTTGTAAAAGACAAATTACGAAACACTTGAATCGAGCCTTGCCTTTGAATAAAACATACCATCGACCATTGCACACTGACCATAATACAGTAGCAAACGCATATCAAATTATAAAATAACATTAATTTATCAACATGTTATACATTTGCAACATGTACTCCATCAAGTCACATCAATTACTATCAAAATAAATTTGTTATTCTTTCACATTTTGCAAGTACTGCACATTCATTCATACCACTTCACCAAACTCAAATGTTGTTGTTGCATAGCTACAACCAAAATATTCTAGCCATAATTTGCTACAACCACTTGATGTACTCAAAGACTCGTGTTTTTTATAGGGGCCTATACGACTCATCACATTTCAAGTTGAGTGGTTATCGGTGTACTGATTCCTAACTTGTCTATTTGTGAACTGCGTTATAGTAGTGGTAAATGTTCGCCAATTGTTTAGAAACAGTGAAAACCATAAGTGTACCAGCCTGTTAAGATCTAATCACTGTGCTGACATGGCTGAGGTGTATATCTTAGAGACAATTAAATACTACGTTTTTAAACACATTTATAATTATGATCCTGTTGATATGTTAGGTGAATTAACATCTTGAATCTAAGTTACCCGTGCTGTGGTTTGATGGTGTTTAACCACATAAAAATAACAAGTTAGTGTTACCTTTTAACTTTTAATAGTCGACAAGGGGGGTAATGAGATAACCAACAAATAGAGTCCCACTAAAATTTTGCTATATTTAAATTAATTACTAGTCAAAGTATCGAATTCGTTATTTGGAACTCGTATTGGAATTGCAAATTTGATTGACAGCTTGCGTTTGTGGCTTGCTAACCCTTCTGTGGAAAATGAAAAAAATAAATGCAAGAGACAAAGTACCAAAGACATGAAAGATATGAACTGATTTTAACATCATTGGTTAAACAGAGTATGTATCTTGTTGATTTGCGTTTAGCCTTTGATAGGGATTTTATAACTTCCTCAGATGGCTCCTGGCTATTTACCCTAATCATTATGAACTTGAACTTGCAATTGGATAATATGAATAATTTATACAACAATTGTTTTCCATTTTACTCTTTGACAAGTTTACTCTGGGGATCACCTCATGTTTGTCAAAAAGCAAAATATTTCTATTAAAGTGCTATTAAAGTTCAATGTTATTTACTGAGAGACTCTTGTTTGTCGATTGGTTCTATGTTTTACAAAATATCATTTATACATGTGTACATGAATTTGAATATAATGTATACTGCATTATTGCTCTCCATTTTAATAACTCATTAGCAATTCCACATTGGGACACTTCGTGTTGGTCAAGGTATTATAATAATCACTAGTTGTGTAGCCAGGATTTTAGTGTGAGAGGGAAAACATATTTCCGTCCCCATCTTCATTTTTGTCCCATTTTTAGTCATTTTAAGGACTTATTAGTATTACCGTGTTCTTTTAATCCCTACAAATTTCTGGTTCAATTTACTCCCCGGCTTCCCCAGAATAACACATTTCATACAAATGAACATCTTATAACAGTGTTAAAGTTCAATGTTATTGGCTGAGAGGGTCTGGTGGAATGGTTTCATTCTTCTGATACTTTTAAAAATATGAATTGGAACTTGCAATTGGACTTTAAAGTGTTGTGTACAAAAAATATACATATTGTATCTGTATGATCACTTGACCAATATGAAGTTTTTATAATGAACTTTTGACCGTTGATTACTATGATTACTACTCAGACCATCGCAGTCACTGGGTCTCAACCCCTTCACGAATCACTCAACTAATCATAACCACATTCAATAATGTTGTCAGCTACAATCATTGATAATTTGAATTCCTGAAGGCATGCAAGAGAAATTGAGAGTAATAGGAAGGCACCGCCGTTGAAGACTTCGTGCTAGAGGGGCAATGCACCTCAACCATTGTACAATGCAATTCATTGCCCAGTACTATCATTATTGTGATCGGTGGATGGGCAAACAAGTTAATCATGTGAAATTAGTGCAGATTTAAACATACGTTTGCAATTGTTTTAAAGAAGAATGATGCAATGGTGATATTATAGTTTTGCTTAAAATATTTAACTTTGAATACACTCTGAAGCAGTAAAGTTCAGCTACATCTGATTAATAGATCAAGAGACAGTCCAGATTTACATTTTACTTTTAAAAAAAAGCGCATTAAATATTTGCATATATGGGTTCCTGAGCAAATCTCGTATAAAGCTAAAATTATGTTCATGCCTACCGGTTGTATAAATTAAAGAAAGCATATCCGATATCTTCATGATGTCTATTGCAATTATAACAGTACTTGAAGTCGTACATTGCAAATTGTGTAAAACTTGTAATGGCCAATAGTCTAAATTATTACACAAATTTTACCTACAGACCGCCTATTTGGTTCAATTTTTCTTAATTTAGTATCTATGATTTAACCAATTTTGGAATATTAAACTGCATGTTCTGCATTATAAATTATTAACTTTTGTTATTTAACCCAATGTTGGGTGATCTTTGCCCAAAGGTTTTACAATGCAACTTCAAACCATAACGGTAAATCTAGTAGCAAGTGACCATTATATTATCATCTGTGAGACGGCAGTAGATGGACCATGCATTGACCTATTAGTGCGGTCAGATCAGCACCATTTCCATTCTCATGTAGTTTTCAACTCCATTTAATCCATCCAAAGACCCCGTTGAGACTTATAATAAGTATGCCTTCACTATCAATTACCGGAGAGTTTGTCTTGACTAATTTTGTCTATGGCTTTTGTGCATTTCATTACTGCAGGTACTTCTTTATGGTGGAAGAAGATAGTACACCAGTTGCAATATCAGTGACACCCTGTCAAGCGCAGCTTCAGTGGAAATTGTCCCTACACGAGTTACCGGAAGATGGCAGCGGATCAAGTACGTATTTTTGGTTACCACAATTTTGTGGTCCTAATGTGATGCCCAATTTACTACTATTACCGCATACACGAAGTGTGCTTGGGATCTTGTGGGTTTGGCAACATGTCACACATAGTCCTGATTCACGGTCTTTGGTAATTCGCAATTTTATTTAAATTCCCACAATCTGTCAATCCTCCTAGTGGCACTTCCATGGTGTAACTTCCATGGTGTTTCAAAACAAGCCTAAGTGTAATCTGAGATGATGTTTCATTCATTATTCATCCAAGT
This sequence comes from Amphiura filiformis, assembly GCF_039555335.1. Classification (NCBI taxonomy): domain Eukaryota; kingdom Metazoa; phylum Echinodermata; class Ophiuroidea; order Amphilepidida; family Amphiuridae; genus Amphiura; species Amphiura filiformis. The sequence goes on along the minus strand of NC_092642.1, from coordinate 3,742,904 downwards.
ACTTCAATTCGCTGTAGATGTAGTGCTGTAACAGGATCATTAGGAAATGAATTTGGAGAAAACCTTCTGACAATAAAATACTATGCTGAGCCATCAGCCTGGGTGGCTCACGCTCCAGTAATTTCAGATGATTGAGCTCAGTAATAAATTTTACATCAAAGAATGTCTTCCAATTCATGAAAACAAATAGATAATCAGCTTATCGGATTAAAAGCTTAGAGGAAGGTCTTGCTGCTCAGCGAGTGTTTGTAATTATCAGAAGGTTTTCTCCAATTTCATTCTCTAATGATTAATTACCAGAGCGATCTACAGGTGAAAACAATTTTTGAATGTATTACCCATCACCAGATGTACGTTGTAACTCTGCATCGCACTATTGATTATCAAAGAATAGGCATGAGACATGGATCGTAATATATGCAAATTTCAGTGAGATTGCGATTTCCAAACGTAGTATCAAACGCCCGTGCAATCTATTCAAATTGCCGTCACAGGAGAGTGATTTTGAATAGATTCCACGGGCGTACGATACGTACGTTTGGAAATCGCAATCTCTCTATTATATAGAGTCAATGTACGTTTCACTCGCACCTGTACGCTTATTGTCTTCGAAAAGAGCGGTATTGTATTCAATCTATGATTGCAGACAAACGCAGACATGACAGGTGATGAGTGCAGCCTACTTATAATGCACACCAATACATTCAAAAATTCAAAATTCCATCGCTATGGTAATTAATCCTGTTACATCATTACACGGCGAATACCGTCTGGCAAGCAAGTTACATTACAAAAACTAACTATCATCATGGTTATGCAATTCTTAACTCCTCGACCAATTTCCTAGTAGGATCAATGTATTGAAGAAGCAGTGCAGTTGTTTTAGTTAATGGCAAATTGGACAAATATGGCTTCTGCCATCTGATCGACCTTAAAGCAGACACATATTTCAAGCACCTCTTCGATCCATTTATTTCATTGTTCATCAGTGATGATTTATTACAACAAATATACACAGGTATAAAATGATTCCAATGACCCCACGTGTCCTTTTAAATCAGCTGTTTTTTCTAGGGTTCAGCATAGACAAGACAAATCGGAATTGATAACATGCATCATTCTTCTCACAACCTGACAAACCACAAAAATAGCCTCACTTTAACCCACTTCACGCGGAATGGAATTGAAAGGAAAACCAAATTAACCACACTTTTTTTTTAAAGTTTGACATTTTATTATTTTACGGCTATTATTATCTTTAGATATTCAAATAAGTACAAACATGCTGAGCATTTAGCGGTTCTTGTGATTGCACATTTTAATTTGAGAAATTGCATCAACAGTTGTGATTATCTATTGTGGTCTGAATACCATTAATAATGACATCAAGCCATTGCACTATATACGGGGTGAATGACATCAGTCCAGGAAAAATCGGGTCTTGGTTATAGCAGTTATAGGCTACTGATACGCAGGTGCATTAGAAACATAAATTTAAAAAAACAAAATAACATATTTAATGTGATTTTGGCATAGGTCAATCATATTTTTATTAATCAAGTTATTTCTTACTGTGATAAAAATGTTTCTCGATTGATGACAAATTTATCGTCAGTAAACATATTTTAAATCTGTTTGACTTTCTAAAACTATGTTCTGCATATAAAAGCGACACATTGAAATGATTCGACATGATAGAAAGACACCGATATTTAAATAACAACTTTGGTGAATTATCACATTATTCTGAAGTGTTTTGGTAACATTTGTCAGTGGTGGTCAATGCTATTAAAATATTGGTTTTTAAGAGTGCTTTTCAAAGTGCGTTTATTGATTTATCAATGCTGAAATGTTAAGATGCACTTTCTTAGTATTCATATATTCAATACTATTTTATTGATACTTTTAGATATGTTATACGGCTACTGTCAAGAAAAGAATATCATGCAGACTAAGATTAATAAAGGGGTCGGTCACACAGTATTTATGTTGGACCTGAGAGCACATTAGACACATCAAATTTCATTCTGAATACGAGGAATGTCCTTTTGATTTTTGTTGAATTCGCGATTTCATGGCAAATTATTAAAAATTTGACATTTTTGACGTTTAACAGTCCTCGAAGTAAACTTTATAAATCTAATGATATGTATTTAAAGTGTATGTAGTTGGGATAAAAAGACGACCATCAATTGAAAATGTGGACCTTTCGTATTAGAGACAAAGTTTCCACAAAGTTGTAGGTATTTTATGAAATTTTATGTATAATACGAAAATTCAAAATTTGTAATTGATGGTCGGCATTTCATCCCAGCTACATACACTTTAAGTACATATCATTAGATTTATAAACTTTACTTCGAGAACTGTTAAAATGTCAATATTTTATCATTTGCCATAAAATTTGTATTATATCGCCGTATTCAGAATGTAATTTGGCGTGTCTGATATGCTCACAAGTCCCACTATCTGAGTCCTTTAGTTCCTTTGGAAATCAAAGATTAGAGGAAGAGAGATTCTTTGTGAGACATTTTCTTTCCGCGATAAAATAATTCGACTGCGCTAAAAAGCTCAGTTTTGGGAGAAAAGAGTTGACAATGCAATTGCCGCGTGCAAAGCGCACAAAAATACCAAGAAGCAACGGCAAGTATTACAAAATGGTTTATATAAAAACCTACAAAGATATTGTTCGTGGTCATTCTCAAGGCTGTGGAACCATATCCGATATATGACATTTTTTGATATTATTATCTATTTATGATTGAAAAGGGGGTCAATTCGAATTTTCTCACGAATTCTTCCCATGTGTGTTCTATTACTTTCGAAATTTGATAAAGAGGTAGACCTAAGGTTAGACATCCGGAATTGAAGAATAGAGGTTAGGTTCGATATCAGCAAGCTCGACAATGTTACCCTAAGTCATATAACCTTTTGTGTCTCAACCAATTGTATTAAAATTTGAGAGTTATCGTACGTTCTTGGGATAGTTGTTGAGATGGGACCACCATTGATATAACAGTGGATTATTTTCATTGATAGGTCGTTAGAAGCAGAGCAATGATATGCATTATCACATAAAATAATTTTATCTCTATGTACCTTCTACACGCGGTCTAGACGAAATGTTATCACGTTGTTAATAAGAAACAAATGTTTCCAATTCCATTTTAACCTCCGCCATTACGAAAAAAAGATATGCACTCAAATTAAATTAAACTCTTTCTATAATGTGTCTAAATTTGACACAGATTGTGCCAAAGAAGCCTGCAATTATAAAAGCATAATTCAAGTAGCTTGTGCAATATCAGTTAATGAGGGCCACATTATAGGAAATGCCCTAGTTTAGGTTTTTGTGCCAAGAATATAATTGAAGAAAAAGAGATCACAGCATGTCCAGAATGTCTGGCAAATGCAATTTCACATCATATTCTTTCTCAAATTGAAATTTGGTTAGTTAAGGTAGAATTATAAAAAAATAATAATGTAACACAACAAGCAAGAAGTTCTATTAGGCTATTCCATGTTGTGTGATGTGATCATTTATTAATTTTTCTAACAAAACATTATTTGATTTTCAATTCTATGTACACGTGTATTTTTAATCTATTTTAAACATAGATTTTCCTTTCTTTTTCTGCCATTTTATGGGAAATTTTATTATAAATTGTATATCATTTTGTGTGCAAATTGAGGGCGTTATTTACATATATTCTAAGTTTAATTTAGCCCAATAATATGAGATATACCTTTCATTTCATGATGAAAAATCTTTTTAAAATTCGTTTCTATTTGTTACTCATTTTTCTCATGTTTTAATGTCATTATACAAATGTCTACCCCTGGTAAAGATGCAAACAAAATTTAAGAATAGCGCCATCGGTGTTCAACGTTACTTTAAAATTAATACAGTGGCACGGATATCTGGATATCCAGAAAATACTAAATAGGGGGTGTGCATTTATGTTTTGGAAAAACCCATTGCGTTTGCCCCTTAGTTTATACTTATTTTCTTTTGTCTCTGGGTTATATCGTGGAATTAATTAGACACTTTTTTGTTCTATCATTGCTGCAGGTGAAGAAGACCAGCTCAGCGAACAAAGACCACAAAAGAAGCCACCAAATTCCAAACTAGGTACAGTGATAAAGACGTACATTGGTCACGACGTCGCCACATATCTGACGTATAATTCACCAGCTGGAATCTACATTCTAGAAGTCAGAAGTCCTGAAGACTATGCAAGTTTTCGAATTTACTCAACGACGACACCAGAGTCCGATCATGTATACCCAGAATTGCCAACAGATCCTAGACTCGATATCACATCAGCAAAAAGAAATAAAGTCTCTTTAGCATGGAAGGCAAGTCCGTCAGACACTTTATATGGTCAACCAATCAAATACTGTGTTGCTATGAGTACAAGAAAGAATTACCACACATGGTGTAGTGTGGAGGCACTTGTTTATGGTGAGGAGCCTGATGTTATACCGACACATTCTGGGTTTGGTTTTGAAGGTGAAAGAGAAAACAGACGGAACTTAAGAAAACGCAAACGTAAGAATAAAAAGAATCGAGATCGTAAAGCACGGAGAGGAGAAAATGGCAAAGAGGATGACAACCTTGTCGTAGAATGTGTTGGGAGCAAAACTTTGCACACATTCACAAATCTGGAACCGGATACGAAATATTATTTCGATTTATTTGCAGTACATGAGAGTACGAATAGGAGCGCGACATACTTGGGTACGTCAATTATAACGCGAGAGAAAAAGCCAAAACAGAAGACGAAGATATTAAAGGACGCAAAATTAATAACTTCAGCAGTGCGCAGAACACAACCTATTAAAAGTTTCACTTTTAACGTTGGTGCAGAAATGAGTGACGTACTAATAACAATACAGCCTTGTACGTGGCCTGTAACACTAGAAGTTTACAGAGCTGAAGAACAGATCCGCTCTTCAAGAGTCAGAAATCTTAAGAATTTCTCTGTCAAAAATGTAGAAGGTGAACTTACAATTGCAGTGAAAGGTGTACAGAAAAGGACCTCACATTTCCGCTTATTTGCAACTACAAAAGCATCTAAGTATCCTTTCCCAAGTTTACCAGACGATCATAGGATAAAGGTGTTTGAAAATTTGCGTGAATGTACATCAATTACCTTAGCGTGGTTAACAACAAGTGAAGTATCACAGTACTGTCTTTATATGAGAAAGGACCTAGATCAGTCATCAAGACAAGAAACGTCAGCGGAATTAATAGAGACTGATAACTACTGTCAAGCGCCAGAAATGAGAAAGAAAACTGAAAAAGTTGTATGTCGTACTGTTAATGGCGCAGATGCCGAAATGGACGTATTGACTGAAACGGTTAGAGGTTTAACAGAAAATACAAAATATGTTTTTGATGTGTATGTAAGTAGTTATGGCAAACAAACTCTTGCTTACAGAAGTGCAAAAGCTAAAACGAAGAAGAGGTGCTGACACTGAACTGATGGACTCGTATACCATGACATAGAAACACTGGTTAACGCCATTGCTTCATGCAGGAACTATATCATGTTGTAGCGACGAAGTCAGTGTCATAAGTAGACCTGTACTGTGTGGAGAGTCTCCAAGATCTGCGGTCCTGGGACGTAGCACATATAGCTTTGTGTTACATAGCTGCAGGTTGGTGTTCATTATGTTGATGATTATTTTATTCATCTCTTCGAACACCCAAGTTGTTTAGCAGAAATAGTACATACATCGTTTAAACATCGCCCGTGTTTCTTTCAAGCATGATTTAACTAATAATTATGTAGCTGTGAGCAAGATGTATGTGCCCTAAATGGCATCGCAGCATTATTGTCCTTGGTGATCTTCACCAAGAGCAGGTTTGTTACCGGTACCGAGTGCAACTGGTGTCAGCTGTCAGCGGTAAGACTGAGGTATCACTGAATCTGAAACGTAATGCGTTGCAGTGTTAGTACCTGAAGTGAGGTGAGGCGAGGGTTTATAACTTAAACGCAATCACAAGTGAATCTGACCATGGTTACCATGGTTACATTGATCATGAATTGAACCCTCAGAACCTCAAGCTCCAGGAGTGTATCTTTGAAGACGTCGATCTGCTTTCAAGAAGTTGAAGTGAATGTATGGGAAAAGAGGTTTGTTTCTATGTGATTTCACATAAGGGAAACAAAGTTTCGGCTTGAACATGTTTGAAGCCGTTTTTAAACCAACCGTGTCTAGTCTTTCAACACTTTTACTGACGTGGTTAACAACTGCGTAATTTCGGTAATGGAAATGTCGTCTTCTCAACAAAGTGCGACTACTGTTTGTTACCATTGTTTAAAGCTCATCTAGTATGTGGAAATTGTGATCACGGTCTAGAGCCGGTCCCTTATTTTGATGTAATATTAAATATATAGTTATTTTATTTTTGTGTCAAAAAAACCGAGATGTAAATAATATTATTACGTGCACAGTGCGCACTTGCATAATCTGATGAAACAATGCCTCGATGTTTGAAACATTTGAGAATTTGTATTATTGGGTTTTGTTTTTTATGAGAATAATTGTTGCTTTGAAGTAATAGCTTACTGTTTTTACAACTGACAAACATAAACATGAGGAGATACTGCTTTTATTTATTTTTCTCGTCTTCATGTTTACTGTGAAGTAGCGATTTACTGAACGGGATGTGAACCATTTTAAATAACTTTAATGCTATTGTAAGTAGCTATATTGCTTGCTCCCTCAAGCCAGTCTCTTTTATGATATCACATGTCATGTCATGTACTGGACATAAATACCCGCATTAGCCTTTTCGAGATATGGCGGACACAATATGATGGCGCTGCACAAAGTGCGTAAAGTCTTTTGAATTTGCCGGGTTTACCCAGATTGAAGACTGCCCTCCTTTTGTGTACGCCATACTTCAAAAAAGGCTAATTGTGGTTATCCTGCAAACATACTCACCAACAAGAGAGTAGATATGCAACATCACAATTGTTATGTGTCACTGGCTTGAGTAATGCAAGCAAGTTTGAAAAAATGTTAATGTAAATGTCTTATTTTAATATCAATTTGTACTACCTGCACTGCCTCTTCAATAGTTATAAAAATTATAATACAAATATTCAAAAGAGCTGTTCGTACAATGTCGTATGTTCTCAAATTGCAAATATTGACGATCTGCGAACTAACCAAAATAATGTTCCAATAAGGTATGTAGTGGCCTGAGTTAAATATAAAGCTTCTAAAGCATTAGAATCGCCCTCACTAAGAGGGACGTATACTTGACACGAAATCCACTTGGTCCATTCTTTACCACAGTATTATGAAAACAGTTGTTGCACGTAAATGCCTGGTCATGAAATGCGTAACGGATTTGTGCCTTACGCGTTGTATTGGGAGTCCATTGCCTGTTACGCATTTACCGCGCATTCTTTATGGCACAATACAAGCTAATACAGACCACAGATATTGCATAGATTGTAGACTGAATCCGCGAGTCCTCAATACGTACGGTCACTGTATTGTGCTGCCTGCTGGCTGGTGAGAAACGGCCATTTTGATGTTTGCCAGTTTCGAGAGAGGGGCCGGGGGAGTAGGGATATTATATTGCCCCCATTCTCTAAATAGTATAATAGTGACCTGATCTTAAGGTGGCCGCATCATCTTTTTCAAAGGCATTATAAGCACCTTCGGTAAATAGTATGCTATAAGAGAGAATGATCATAATAATTAATATAAATGTCAATAGTTTTTCAAACAGGTTTGACGTGTTGGTCTATGTGTGAACAGCTTTGTTTTTGTTTCAACTTTATTTTGGGTAAAAACACATCATCACTTCTGCTGATGAATAATAAACAAATTCGCATTTTCTTACAGAGGTATGCACAATCGTATCTCAACCTTGTTGTATTTGTTGAATTGACGATGAAAGTTTGAAATCTATAAATTTATTGTTGAATTGACATATTTGTGATTTCCGTATAATGACGACTATGACTATAAACCGTCCCTCCCTAACATCTGAAGTGCCATACGCGATTCGCCGAGCGCGAGTAGCGACCAAGACAAAAATGGTTTGCACTGCAACGTCGCCCTCTGCCGTCAGAATAATTCAAAGGAATGAGGGCGGTTTATAGTTGCTATTCGTCAGTTTACGGTAATCATACCGATATGTACTGTGATATGAAAATGTACAATTGTACCTCTTATATTATGCCAATATTATGCCAATTTTTCACACTGCGCACCAAATGTGACATTGTAACGGCTATTGTGTATATTTCATTGAATGAAGCCCATTTACATATAACAATGCGCAGTGTGAAATATTTTTGTATTATCATAATTATTATAAGTCTGACACCAAATGGTTTAAAAACCATTTGCATAATAAACGTAAACCTATTGTTTAAGGTGTCGGCATCATCTAGCTGAGTCTGTCTTTGTAATCTCAGCGTTATCGATGGTTAAATGTTAGAATCTATTCGCTATAGGCCTAATGAAAGACAGACATAAAAAGACTAGTTCGCGTCTGCAATTCTTTCAACTAGATAGAAAATGCCGTACTGCGCAGGTCAGCAATCAATCACGGCGCGCCTTTGCCCTGACGTCAGACGCGATTTAGTCTTTTTTTATCTAGAAGTCTGTCTTTCATTATAATCGATAAGTTTTTTTGTATTTAATTTTCAATTACCAAAGGACACATATAATGACCCGTTCCTACAAAAGCTTCTTGACATTTTGATATACATTGTAGCTGTAAAGATATATGCTTTTAAATGACACCGAATTTGTATTTGTACCATGTATAGACCATTCCCATAGTTGGCACCTTCTTGCCGTTGATGGGGTGAATGGTCAGAAGAAGATGTGACCAATCGTTGTTTGGATGTAAATGTAATTCGGACTGAAAATAAGGCAAATAATATATCTAATTACACAGCACTGAATGGGATCCAAAATGATTCAAGAGCCATTAAGGGTCAGTCACCCACCTTTGTACAGTATTTTTTGTGGGGCCTGAGAGCACATATCGAATTGCATTCTGAATACGAAGCATGTCTTTCTGATATCAAATAATTTTGATTTTTTTAAATTCGCGATATAATACACATTTTATGGCAAATTATTAAAAATTGATATTTTTGATACTAATAATAGTCGTCGAAGTAAAATTGATCTATCTAATGATATTTACTTAAAGTGTAGCTGGGAGGAAAAGCCGACGATCATTTTAAAAGTTTGACTTTTCGTATTAAAGATATTCATTTTGTTCCCAAAAAGATCTAAAAATATTTGGGTCTTTTTGGGAAAAAATGTGTATCTTCAATACGAAAAGTCAACATTTTCAAATGATCGTCGGCTTTTCCTCGATATATCTGATGTGCACCCATGTACCACAAAAAATACTGTGCAAACGTTGCTATCCGATCCCTTAAAAAAACCTCTTTGTCTGAAATACGTTTGTGGTTTATAAGTTGGTCTATTACAGGTTCCACGGCCAATGGACGTAATACTGAAAAAAATTATTTCAATTAATGATATATATCTTTTAAAGGTGTGCGGGAATAATTTCGTTTTGCCGACATATTTCATATTTTGTAGAGTTGGGTATACGCTCGTAGATAAATTCAAGATAAAACTAGCCCTACTGTAGGGCCTTTTAAACGCACTATACCCCGAGAACCGCAGTTCTCTGGATATAGCCAGGGTCTATATAGCGTAGTTTTTTTGATTGCCACGGTCTAAAGGCCCTATAGTAGAGTAGAGTAGAGCTAGATAAAACCTTCTTGAAAAATCCAACATAATCTGTTTAAGTTGCAATGTTATTTGACCACTATAGGCCTAAATGTCGTAATTAAGGACCGTATTGATAAAGCACAATAATAATGTATAGCATTTTTAATTACTGGCTTCAATTCAAGATCAAAAGGATGCGGGTTCGAACCTCGGCGACGTCGTCGTGTTGTTTTCCTAGGCAAGACGTTTTTCCATGTATTGCTCCTCTACACCCTGCCCCGGCCTATGTATACTGGTAAACAGACTTGTTGTGCAGAAGTAATGATGAACCCCAGTAAGATATAAAAACACAGCAAAACAAAAGCTAATTAAATTATTTACAAAAATACATTGTATTTAATAATCAGACAATGTAAACCCATGCAATGTCATAGTATTACCTTATGTGTGCTTTGTGAATATGAAAACATGTCTTAAACGTTGTACATCTTTCTGAAAGGGTACAAAATCTATCAAATTTAAATTATAATCCTTATCCTTATTAACCTGATATAATTTAAAAGTTTACAAATTTAAAAGTTAAAATTGGTATACTTAGTTCTCTGAGTTGATACGATAAACAAATTTGAATCTTTAACCAGAGCAGCCAGTTAAACGTTGAAAAAACCCTTCGTTCATTCAATCAATCAATCGTCCGCTCTTCTCCAGTGTGTCTCTGTGGCTCAGTTGGTTAGAGCGTCGTGCTATAGACGAATCCAACGAGCCAAGTGATGGTCAGAATTCAGTCGGCCATTACTGGGTCCCGTCTGCACCAAACTGGTGTTGTTACTGTCCAATTGGGTGGATTCCGCTTAAAATTGATGTTGAATTGTATTGTGTTGTAAACTTTCATCATTCTTTTGTCTACGTGTAACACGGATGATAGAATGCAGTTTAATATCCTCGCCAAGGCCACATTATTTCACATTTCAGGTGGAATAGTCTAGACCTAAGGGGGGACCCAGCTATGGCTGCCATTGAGGTGTAGGATTTTGGATGTATTGGATTCGTCTATAGTATTACAGGTGTCGAATATGGCCATACGTGCTGTTTTTTGTGTTGTTTATGTGCATTGGCTGCTCTGGGTAAAGATTAGAATTAAGTTGTTGCTCATTCAAGTTGTTCAATTTCAGCTTTCAAATTGATCAAGAAACTAAATTTAACCTCGGTGATCCTTCATCGATATCATGAATATCAACTATAATAATTTCCATGTAACTGCGAGTATTACACCTATGCTGAAAGAGAAATATTTGTGTTTGTACGCCATCTACCAGTCACAATGTGTCAGGATACCATGCTTCACTGACCGTTACATTGAGGGCAATCATACATTGTTCATAATGTACAGAACAAAGTAAAAAATAATGCATTTTACCCGCTAACTTTGCGATTTATTCTTAAAATTCCACTTTAAGCAAAATAGAAAGGGACTGAATCATTTAATTTTTGTATAACATGGTATTTATTATTTTGGAAGGTAGTTAAGCAACTAATTGCTATACCTTTTGCTCGTTGGCAAGACCTTTATGGGTGCACACCAGTAAATAGCTCCCATTGACTTGCTGTACAAACAGGGTCCAGGAAAACGTCATTTTCTTGACTCCAGAGCGACTCAGTTCTTCAAAACTTACCCTTTCTGCAAGTCGAAGGTCAGATGAAGTCATCTATTGTAGAAATTATATACGGAGTCCAGCATTTTTTTCCAGAAAAATGCCGACTAGATCACCCTATAGCCCATACAGCGTACGCCACCTTACGAATAGCTTGGTGTTTCTGAAATGTAACACATTTTGAAAGTTTAGCCAAATTGTAATAATAAGTCAGATCCTGCTCATTTTTCACAGACAATCTATTTCCCAGGCCTAAATGAGGATTAAATATGAATCGGGGCCTAATAGTTGGGTTTTAAGCCTTTTCTAATGGATTTAATTCAGTCACTGATTTTTTTCTCCCAGGGTGTAGGAGACTTTTATTTACTGGTGTGCACTCTTATACGTGTGCTATACACATTAGAAATGAAAACATAAGTAAATAAAATTATGTACGTGTTGTTTCAAAGTTGTTTATCGTAGTGTTTATATTACGAAAAATATATTGAAGAAATTTTCTACGTCTGGTCTTAAGTCTTCACAGTGACCAATTACATATTTGTATCACTGAGTGTAAAGTATTCATTAAAAATTGTTTCTAAAGTTGATAATAAACAGCTACGTATTCATACCAGTATTTGATTGTGTGTCGTCTGACAGTTTTGTTATTGAGTCGTCAAATGTTCAATTAAAGATAATGTCAAAACTAAAGCCATATTACCATATTATTTGCTGAGGAGGACCATATTATAACATTTGCTGAGGAGGACGCCCTCAATATTCTTCAAAACTTTGTTTTTTTACACAATTATAATTATTGTACTTTATTAAACCAACATACCCTGCAAAAATCATGACCCTAGGTGCTGTAGTTTTGTCAAAATCTGAGATTTTGAATAAAACGCAGGAACCGTCGTTTTATTATTACGATGGAAATATTAGTCGAACGCATACGCGATGTTCATAACACAGTACGTACATGGCGTGCGGACGGTGAACACGACCGTATTGGCGACATCGGCACTGGTCTTTGCTCAGTTGTTCGGGTCAAAATTAAAAGTGGTTATATCTGACAGTAAAAGCTAACATTTTATGCATGAAAATGTTATAATATAACTTTAATAGTCACTACCGAAGAATTTCAGAGAGACGGGAAATCCCGGGCAGGGTGGAGGTAGTGAGGTACTTAACACTAAATGATCATACGGGTATGCTCTCCCTCGGAAAGACCCCTGTTTTTGGACAGCAGCTAAGTTCCGAAAAATCTTCAATTTTACCAAAACATAGCACTGATTCAGAAAGACACTTGAATTTCAGCTTTCAAAGACCGAATGGCCCCCTTTTACCATGTTTACTGATATACACCGTCAACTCCCTCAGGTTCTTATTGTCAACATTGTAACATATCTAAAAAGATTTATTACTAGCAGTCAGTGGAGGGCGGCAGTCTATTTCAAGATATGGTCAGGAGATGAATAGGCGTATAATCAGCCTGGTTTCGAAATTTACTATTAGGTCCCTTCAAAACAAAAAGACTAGTTCGCGTCTGCAATTCTTTCAACTAGATAGAAAATGCCGTACTGCGCAGGTCAGCAACCAATCACGGCGCGCCTTTGCCCTGACGTCAGACGTGATTTAGTCTTTTTTTTTTATCTAGAAGTCTGTCTTTCATTATAATCGATAAGTTTGTTTGTATTTAATTTTCAATTACCAAAGGACACATATGATGACCCGTTCCTACAAAAGCTTCTTGACATTTTGATATACATTGTAGCTGTAAAGATATGTGCTTTTAAATGACACCGAATGTGTATTTGTACCATGTATAGACCATTCCCATAGTTGGCACCTACTTGCCGTTGATGGGGTGAATGGTCAGAAGAAGATGTGACCAATCGTTGTTTGGATGTAAATGTAATTCGGACTGAAAATAAAGCAAATAATATATCTAATTACACAGCACTGAATGGGATCCAAAAATGATTCAAGAGCCATTAAGGGGTCGATCACCCACCTTTGTACAGTATTTTTGTGGGACCTGAGAGCACATATCGAATTGCATTCTGAATACGAAGCATGTCTTTCTGATATCAAACAATTTTGATTTTTTTTAAATTCGCGATATAATACACATTTTATGGCAAATTATTAAAAATTGATATTTTTGATACTAATAATAGTCGTCGAAGTAAAATAGATCTATCTTATGATATTTACTTAAAGTGTATGTAGCTGGGAGGAAAAGCCGACGATCATTTTAAAAGTTTGATTTTTCGTATTATGTTCCCAAAAAGATCTAAAAAATGTGGGTCTTTTTGGGAAAAAATGTGTATCTTCAATATGAAAAGTCAACATTTTCAAATGATCGTCGGCTTTTCCTCGATATATCTGATGTGCACCCATGTACCACAAAAATACTGTGCAAACGTTGCTATCCGATCCCTTAAAAAACCGTCTTTGTCTGAAATACGTTTGTGGTTTATAAGTTGGTCTATTAGGCTTCGTATCCATAGGCTTTTCCCTTGTGGCTTGTGCCCTTGTTCCGTGTTCACTTTTTCCCATGTGACCTGCCACACAGACAACTTTTGTTTTGCTTAGTGGCCGCTACGGTTCGTTGTCTGTGTGGCAGGTCACATGGGAAAAAGTGAACACGGAACAAGGGCATACGGCACAAGGAACAGCCTATGGATACGAACCTTACAGGTTCCACGGCCAATGGACGTAATACTTAGAAAATTTATTTCAATTAATGATATATATCATTTAACGGTGTGCGGAATAATTCGTTTTGCCGACATGTTTCATATTTTGTAGAGTTGGGTATACGCTCGTAGATAAATTCAAGATAAAACTAGCCCTACTGTAGGGCCTTTTAAACGCACTATACCTCGAGAACCGCAGTTCTCTGGATATAGCCAGGGTCTATATAGCGTAGTTTTTGGATTGCCACGGTCTAAAGGCCCTATAGTAGAGTAGAGCTAGATAAAACCTTCTTGAAAAATCCAACATAATCTGTTTACAGTTGCAATGTTATTTGACCACTATAGGCCTAAATGTCGTAATTAAGGACCGTATTGATAAAGCACAATAATAATGTATAGCAATTCAAGATCAAAAGGATGCGGGTTCGAACCTCGGCGACGTCGTCGTGTTGTTTTCCAAGGGAAGACGTTTTTCCATGTATTGCTCCTCTACACCCTGACCGGCCTATGTATACTGGTAAACAGACTTGTTGTGCAGAAGTAATGATGAACCCCAGTAAGATTATAAAAACACAGCAAAACAAAAGCTAATTAAATTATTTAAAAAAAATACATTGTATTTAATAATCCGACAATGTAAACCTATGCTATGTCATAGTATTACCTTAGTGTGCTTTGTGAATAGGAAAACATGTCTTAAACGTTGTACATCTTTCTGAAAGGGTACAAAAATCTATCAAATTTAAATTATAATCCTTATCCTTATTAACCTGATATAATTTAAAAGTTTACAAATTTAAAAGTTAAAATTGGTATACTTAGTTCTCTGAGTTGATACGATAAACAAATTTGAATCTTTAACCAGAGCAGCCAGTTAAACGTTGAAAAAAGCCTTCGTTCATTCAATCAATCAATCGTCCGCTCTTCTCCAGTGTGTCTCTGTGGCTCAGTTGGTTAGAGCGTCGTGCTATAGACGAATCCAACGAGCCAAGTGATGGTCAGAATTCAGTCGGCCATTACTGGGTCCCGTCTGCACCAAACTGGTGTTGTTACTGTCCAATTGGGTGGATTCCGCTTAAAATTGATGTTGAATTGTATTGTGTTGTAAACTTTCATCATTCTTTTGTCTACGTGTAACACGGATGATAGAATGCAGTTTAATATCCTCGCCAAGGCCACATTATTTCACATTTCAGGTGGAATAGTCTAGACCTAAGGGGGGGGGGACCCAGCTATGGCTGCCATTGAGGTGTAGGATTTTGGATGTATTGGATTCGTCTATAGTATTACAGGTGTCGAATATGGCCATACGTGCTGTTTTTTGTGTTGTTTATGTGCATTGGCTGCTCTGGGTAAAGATTAGAATTAAGTTGTTGCTCATTCAAGTTGTTCAATTTCAGCTTTCAAATTGATCAAGAAACTAAATTTAACCTCGGTGATCCTTCATCGATATCATGAATATCAACTATAATAATTTCCATGTAACTGCGAGTATTACACCTATGCTGAAAGAGAAATATTTGTGTTTGTACGCCATCTACCAGTCACAATGTGTCAGGATACCATGCTTCACTGACCGTTACATTGAGGGCAATCATACATTGTTCATAATGTACAGAACAAAAAAAAAATAATGCATTTTACCCGCTAACTTTGCGATTTATTCTTAAAATTCCACATTAAGCAAAATAGAAAGGACTGAATCATTTAATTTTGTATAACATGGTATTTATTATTTTGGAAGGTAGTTAAGCAACTAATTGCTATACCTTTTGCTCGTTGGCAAGACCTTTATGGGTGCACACCAGTAAATAGCTCCCATTGACTTGCTGTACAAACAGGGTCCAGGAAAACGTCATTTTCTTGACTCCAGAGCGACTCAGTTCTTCAAAACTTACCCTTTCTGCAAGTCGAAGGTCAGATGAAGTCATCTATTGTAGAAATTATATACGGAGTCCAGCATTTTTTCCAGAAAATGCCGACTAGATCACCCTATAGCCCATACAGCGTACGCCACCTTACGAATAGCTTGGTGTTTCTGAAATGTAACACATTTTGAAAGTTTAGCCAAATTGTAATAATAAGTCAGATCCTGCTCATTTTTCACAGACAATCTATTTCCCAGGCCTAAATGAGGATTAAATATGAATCGGGGCCTAATAGTTGGGTTTTAAGCCTTTTCTAATGGATTTAATTCAGTCACTGATTTTTTTTTCCCAGGGTGTAGGAGACTTTTATTTACTGGTGTGCACTCTTATACGTGTGCTATACACATTAGAAATGAAAACATAAGTAAATAAAATTATGTACGTGTTGTTTCAAAGTTGTTTATCGTAGTGTTTATATTACGAAAAATATATTGAAGAAATTTTCTACGTCTGGTCTTAAGTCTTCACAGTGACCAATTACATATTTGTATCACTGAGTGTAAAGTATTCATTAAAAATTGTTTCTAAAGTTGATAATAAACAGCTACGTATTCATACTAGTATTTGATTGTGTGTCGTCTGACAGTTTTGTTATTGAGTCGTCAAATGTTCAATTAAAGATAATGTCAAAACTAAAGCCATATTACCATATTATTTGCTGAGGAGGACCATATTATAACATTTGCTGAGGAGGACGCCCTCAATATTCTTCAAAACTTTGTTTTTTTACACAATTATAATTATTGTACTTTATTAAACCAACATACCCTGCAAAAATCATGACCCTAGGTGCTGTAGTTTTGTCAAAATCTGAGATTTTGAATAAAACGCAGGAACCGTCGTTTTATTATTACGATGGAAATATTAGTCGAACGCATACGCGATGTTCATAACACAGTACGTACATGGCGTGCGGACGGTGAACACGACCGTATTGGCGACATCGGCACTGGTCTTTGCTCAGTTGTTCGGGTCAAAATTAAAAGTGGTTATATCTGACAGTAAAAGCTAACATTTTATGCATGAAAATGTTATAATATGGCTTTAATAGTCACTACCGAAGAATTTCAGAGAGACGGGAAATCCCGGGCAGGGTGGAGGTAGTGAGGTACTTAACACTAAATGATCATACGGGTATGCTCTCCCTCGGAAAGACCCCTGTTCTTGGACAGCAGCTAAGTTCCGAAAAATCTTCAATTTTACCAAAACATAGCACTGATTCAGAAAGACACTTGAATTTCAGCTTTAAAAGACCGAATGGCCCGCTTTTACCATGTTTACTGATATACACCGTCAACTCCCTCAGGTTCTTATTGTCAACATTGTAACATATCTAAAAAGATTTATTACTAGCAGTCAGTGGAGGGCGGCAGTCTATTTCAAGATATGGTCAGGAGATGAATAGGCGTATAATCAGCCTGGTTTCGAAATTTACTATTAGGTCCCTTCAAAACAAAAAGACTAGTTCGCGTCTGCAATTCTTTCAACTAGATAGAAAATGCCGTACTGCGCAGGTCAGCAACCAATCACGGCGCGCCTTTGCCCTGACGTCAGACGTGATTTAGTCTTTTTTTTTTATCTAGAAGTCTGTCTTTCATTATAATCGATAAGTTTGTTTGTATTTAATTTTCAATTACCAAAGGACACATATGATGACCCGTTCCTACAAAAGCTTCTTGACATTTTGATATACATTGTAGCTGTAAAGATATGTGCTTTTAAATGACACCGAATGTGTATTTGTACCATGTATAGAACATTCCCATAGTTGGCACCTACTTGCCGTTGATGGGGTGAATGGTCAGAAGAAGATGTGACCAATCGTTGTTTGGATGTAAATGTAATTCGGACTGAAAATAAAGCAAATAATATATCTAATTACACAGCACTGAATGGGATCCAAAAATGATTCAAGAGCCATTAAGGGGTCGATCACCCACCTTTGTACAGTATTTTTTGTGGGACCTGAGAGCACATATCGAATTGCATTCTGAATACGAAGCATGTCTTTCTGATATCAAACAATTTTGATTTTTTTTTAATTCGCGATATAATACACATTTTATGGCAAATTATTAAAAATTGATATTTTTGATACTAATAATAGTCGTCGAAGTAAAATAGATCTATCTTATGATATTTACTTAAAGTGTATGTAGCTGGGAGGAAAAGCCGACGATCATTTTAAAAGTTTGATTTTTCGTATTATGTTCCCAAAAGATCTAAAAATGTGGGTCTTTTGGGAAAAAATGTATCTTCAATATGAAAAGTCAACATTTTCAAATGATCGTCGGCTTTTCCTCGATATATCTGATGTGCACCCATGTACCACAAAAAATACTGTGCAAACGTTGCTATCCGATCCCTTAAAAAACCGTCTTTGTCTGAAATACGTTTGTGGTTTATAAGTTGGTCTATTAGGCTTCGTATCCATAGGCTTTTCCCTTGTGGCTTGTGCCCTTGTTCCGTGTTCACTTTTTCCCA
Organism: Amphiura filiformis; assembly: GCF_039555335.1. NCBI lineage: Eukaryota > Metazoa > Echinodermata > Ophiuroidea > Amphilepidida > Amphiuridae > Amphiura > Amphiura filiformis. The sequence continues at coordinate 3,724,424 of NC_092642.1, read as the reverse complement.
TGTGACCTGCCACACAGACAACTTTTGTTTTGCTTAGTGGCCGCTACGGTTCGTTGTCTGTGTGGCAGGTCACATGGGAAAAAGTGAACACGGAACAAGGGCATACGGCACAAGGGAACAGCCTATGGATACGAGGCCTTACAGGTTCCACGGCCAATGGACGTAATACTTAGAAAATTTATTTCAATTAATGATATATATCATTTAACGGTGTGCGGGAATAATTCGTTTTGCCGACATGTTTCATATTTTGTAGAGTTGGGTATACGCTCGTAGATAAATTCAAGATAAAACTAGCCCTACTGTAGGGCCTTTTAAACGCACTATACCTCGAGAACCGCAGTTCTCTGGATATAGCCAGGGTCTATATAGCGTAGTTTTTGGATTGCCACGGTCTAAAGGCCCTATAGTAGAGTAGAGCTAGATAAAACCTTCTTGAAAAATCCAACATAATCTGTTTACAGTTGCAATGTTATTTGACCACTATAGGCCTAAATGTCGTAATTAAGGACCGTATTGATAAAGCACAATAATAATGTATAGCAATTCAAGATCAAAAGGATGCGGGTTCGAACCTCGGCGACGTCGTCGTGTTGTTTTCAAGGAAGACGTTTTTCCATGTATTGCACCTCTACACCCTGACCGGCCTATGTATACTGGTAAACAGACTTGTTGTGCAGAAGTAATGATGAACCCCAGTAAGATTATAAAAACACAGCAAAACAAAAGCTAATTAAATTATTTAAAAAAAATACATTGTATTTAATAATCCGACAATGTAAACCTATGCTATGTCATAGTATTACCTTAGTGTGCTTTGTGAATAGGAAAACATGTCTTAAACGTTGTACATCTTTCTGAAAGGGTACAAAAATCTATCAAATTTAAATTATAATCCTTATCCTTATTAACCTGATATAATTTAAAAGTTTACAAATTTAAAAGTTAAAATTGGTATACTTAGTTCTCTGAGTTGATACGATAAACAAATTTGAATCTTTAACCAGAGCAGCCAGTTAAACGTTGAAAAAACCCTTCGTTCATTCAATCAATCAATCGTCCGCTCTTCTCCAGTGTGTCTCTGTGGCTCAGTTGGTTAGAGCGTCGTGCTATAGACGAATCCAACGAGCCAAGTGATGGTCAGAATTCAGTCGGCCATTACTGGGTCCCGTCTGCCCCAAACTGGTGTTGTTACTGTCCAATTGGGTGGATTCCGCTTAAAAATCGATGTTGAATTGTATTGTGTTGTAAACTTTCATCATTCTTTTGTCTACGTGTAACACGGATGATAGAATGCAGTTTAATATCCTCGCCAAGGCCACATTATTTCACATTTCAGGTGGAATAGTCTAGACCTAAGGGGGACCCAGCTATGGCTGCCATTGAGGTGTAGGATTTTGGATGTATTGGATTCGTCTATAGTATTACAGGTGTCGAATATGGCCATACGTGCTGTTTTTTGTGTTGTTTATGTGCATTGGCTGCTCTGGGTAAAGATTAGAATTAAGTTGTTGCTCATTCAAGTTGTTCAATTTCAGCTTTCAAATTGATCAAGAAACTAAATTTAACCTCGGTGATCCTTCATCGATATCATGAATATCAACTATAATAATTTCCATGTAACTGCGAGTATTACACCTATGCTGAAAGAGAAATATTTGTGTTTGTACGCCATCTACCAGTCACAATGTGTCAGGATACCATGCTTCACTGACCGTTACATTGAGGGCAATCATACATTGTTCATAATGTACAGAACAAAGTAAAAAATAATGCATTTTACCCGCTAACTTTGCGATTTATTCTTAAAATTCCACTTTAAGCAAAGTAGAAAGGGACTGAATCATTTAATTTTTGTATAACATGGTATTTATTATTTTGGAAGGTAGTTAAGCAACTAATTGCTATACCTTTTGCTCGTTGGCAAGACCTTTATGGGTGCACACCAGTAAATAGCTCCCATTGACTTGCTGTACAAACAGGGTCCAGGAAAACGTCATTTTCTTGACTCCAGAGCGACTCAGTTCTTCAAAACTTACCCTTTCTGCAAATCGAAGGTCAGATGAAGTCATCTATTGTAGAAACCGACTAGATCACCCTATAGCCCATACAGCGTACGCCACCTTACGAATAGCTTGGTGTTTCTGAAATGTAACACATTTTGAAAGTTTAGCCAAATTGTAATAATAAGTCAGATCCTGCTCATTTTTCACAGACAATCTATTTCCCAGGCCTAAATGAGGATTAAATATGAATCAGGGCCTAATAGTTGGGTTTTAAGCCTTTTCTAATGGATTTAATTCAGTCACTGATTTTTTCTCCCAGGGTGTAGGAGACTTTTATTTACTGGTGTGCACTCTTATACGTGTGCTATACACATTAGAAATGAAAACATAAGTAAATAAAATTATGTACGTGTTGTTTCAAAGTTGTTTATCGTAGTGTTTATATTACGAAAAATATATTGAAGAAATTTTCTACGTCTGGTCTTAAGTCTTCACAGTGACCAATTACATATTTGTATCACTGAGTGTAAAGTATTCATTAAAATTGTTTCTAAAGTTGATAATAAACAGCTACGTATTCATACCAGTATTTGATTGTGTGTCGTCTGACAGTTTTGTTATTGAGTCGTCAAATGTAATTGTGGACGTGTTCAATTAAAGATAATGTCAAAACTAAAGCCATATTACCATATTATTTGCTGAGGAGGACCATATTATAACATTTGCTGAGGAGGACGCCCTCAATATTCTTCAAAACTTTGTTTTTTTACACAATTATAATTATTGTACTTTATTAAACCAACATATCCTGCAAAAATCATGACTCTAGGTGCTGTAGTTTTGTCAAAATCCGAGATTTTGAATAAAACGCAGGAACCGTCGTTTTATTATTACGATGGAAATATTAGTCGAACGCATACGCGATGTTCATAACACAGTACGTACGGACGGTGAACACAACCGTATTGGCGACATCGGCACTGGTCTTTGCTCAGTTGTTCGGGTCAAAATTAAAAGTGGTTATATCTGACAGTAAAAGCTAACATTTTATGCATGAAAATGTTATATTATGGCTTTAATAGTCACTACCGAAGAAATTAAGAGAGACCCCGGTTTTTGGACATCAGCACAGTTCCGAAAACTCTTCAATTTTACCAAAACAGAGCACTAATTCAGAAAGACTCTTGAATTTCAGCTTTCAGACGTAAAATTGCTTTGTTTTTCAACCAGAACGGCAATAAAAACCCTTTGACAGTTTGCAGCTCCGAATGGCCCCCTTTTACCGATATACACCGTCAACTCCCTCAGGTTCTTATTGTCAACATTGAAACATAATTATCTAAAAAGATTTGTTACTAGCAGTCAGTGGAGGGCGGCAGTCCATTTCAAGATATGGTCAGGAGATGAATTGGTGTATCATCAGCCTGGTTTCGAAATTTACTATTAGGTCCCTTCAAATAGGCCTAAATTAATTGTATAAAAAACAAAGAATTTGATAGTTTATAGGGACAACAATATTCGTGCATTTAATTTTATCGTGAGTACTTTCCGTCGTTTTATCTTTTCTGTTTCTGTTTTAGTTTTCGGTTTTGGATCTTATTGTTATTTTGAAGTGTTAGCATGGTACGTGTGAACAATCCTTTTTATGTTTCATTCAGTGAGTTTGATCTTTTGGGCGAGGAGGACGTTCTGAAAGCCCTTAACAAAGCTTCCGCAAAGTCTTGCTTGCTCGACCCTGTGCCGACATGGTTTCTAAAACAAAATATTCATGTTTTTGTTCCTGTTATCACACGTATCATCAATGAATCCCTTCATTCTGGTGTTTTCTATTCTTTTGTCACACCCATTATCAAAAAATCATCTCTCAACTCAAATGATCTGAGCAATTTCAGACCTGTGTCCAATATTCAATTCATATCAAAACTTATTGAAAAACAGGCTGTTAAGTCTTTGAATGATCATATGGAAAGAAACAACCTGGGTGAAAAATTACAATCTGCTTATAAAAAGCACACAGCACAGAAACAGCATTAATGAGAGTTAAGAATGATAGCATGAAGTATATTTCCAACCACAAAAAATTAAAGGTGTTTTTCTAGTACTCCTCGATTTGAGCAGTGCTTTCGATACTGTAAATCACAACATGTTGATCAACAGATTACAGAGTGAAATTGGAATACAAGGTAAAGCTTTACAATGGTTCAGATCCTACCTGTCTGAGAGAACCAGCAGAGTTTGCATTGATTACTTTTTCTGACCTTGTTGAGCTCAAATTTGGCCTACCTCAAGGTTCAATCATTGGACCTCAGGGTTTTCTCTGTACATTTTACCTGTTGGTCGTATTATCAAATCATTCAACTTATCTTACCACCTGTATGCAGATGATGTACAGCTGTACACCAGCTTTAGATAATCTCGTTGTATTGATGCTCTTAAGGCTTGGATAACTTTAATAGCAAAAATTAGATTTTTGTGACCACTACTCCACACCTGAAGGGCTCAATGATACCGGTTGCTTTGAGGGTTGGTGACAAATCCATCTGTCCTTCAGATTCTGTGCGTAACTTAGGGGTTATATTTGACTGTCAAATGTCTATGTCCATTCACGTCAAGACCCTTTGTTATAACCTATTATTACGTACCAGCTTCGCAACATTTCCCGGATACGTCGGTACTTGGATTATGACACTTGTCATCTGGTCATAAGAGCCCTTGTCCTTTCCAAGATCGATTATGGCAATGGGCTCATACTGCAGTTACTGTCCGTTTTCCTATACACAATACACAGTGCTCTCACCATTGACGCGTGACCTGTACAAATGATGTATGTTGGGAGAATGGACACTTACCTAGTTAACATCACTGTGTGAAAAATAACCAGCCAATATTTTATTTATTCTCCAAAACTTCTAGCAAATATATTTCTCTAACATGACCTAAAATTACAGCTAGGTTAGATCACTGGTTAGCAAATGTTCTCAGTACAGATCCAAATAAGTAAAATTAGGTACTCACTAGAAATATTTCGATTCCTTCCAAAGGATAAGCGAGACCCACTCCAGACAGCAGAGGCGGTTTATGAAATTCCGTGTAAGAGCTGCCCAAAAACATACATAGGAGAAACGGGTCGCCTTTTGTATACGAGACTAAAAGAACATAAATCGGAAGCAGATAAAGCTAGTGAGAAAACTTTCACCAGAGCACAGAGGAAGGCGTCAACCACAGAAACCTACAAATCAGCCATAGCTGAACACACAGCAACTAATAATCACGTGATTGGGTGGGAGGAGGCCAAAGTCATCGACCAAGAGGCAAACAAAACTACCCGTTGGCTCAAAGAGGCCATCTGGATTAGGAGCAGAGGCAACACCACCATGAACAAGGACGAGGGGGCGTACAGACTTGATCGAATCTACGATCAGATCATCAATCGGCAAGCAACCCATGTGACGTCATCAAGATCAGTCACAAAGATTGCCGATAACAACTAGAAACACCACCACTCACCAAACCAGAGTGAACAAGATTCCTGATAGGAATATTTCTAGTGAGTACCTAATTTTACTTATTTGGATCTGTACTGAGAACATTTGCTAACCAGTGATTTATGAACGATCCTGATGAATTTGTTCAGAGCTAGGTTAGATGTTCAGAAATGGTCGCACTTTTGTAAAATATGAGTGAGGGCAAGGCATAGCTAGCCAACTCCCCGTGTTAATTGAATGGAGATTTGACCGAAAATATTGGTATCGGACCGCTCACTTCTGAAGGATGCCACAAAAAACGGTAAAAGCTACATTTAAATTATTCTAAATAGGTTCTAGAAAATAAAGTTTTGTAACATGTCCTAAATTTTTAGCTAATTTAGATGTTTGGAGAGGGTCGCACTTTTGTGTTTTGGGAAGGATATGTAAACGACAGATAACACCAAAAATATGAAGAAATTATTTCCAAACCGTGTTAAGTCAACAATCATTATGTTGCTCATTTTGAAGAATGCTGGTTAACAAAAAGCAGGTCTTTGTCTCATTTCGTGAACAAAAGTACACATACCATTGTTTCCTTTCGTTTCCTTTATAATCGGTTACCCAACTGAAGCTATAATACGCAAACTTTATTGCGATATCGCACATGAAAACAGTCACATGTGCACAGCCAGAGAAGATCCGATTTAATCAGTTGAGCTGTTTCAATGAGTGTTATCTTGGTTTAATAGCTTTTAATGGGGTTAAGTCCTGCAAAGGTCGAGATGAATTCTACTGTAGACATGACTGCATCATGTGCTTCTTGGTTGTTGTAAAACAGACATACAAAGACTAAAACGGATCCAAAATTGGTCTGCGAAGCTGATATGTAAAGCCCTCAAATATGATCATGCCACACCGTATACGTATTTTTAATTTGTAACATAATTAATTAATAACCCTAACTCTAAACCCTAACCATAAACCCTAATCCTAAACCGTAACCCTAATATAAGCCCTAACCCTAACTCTATTTTTTTCTGTTACTTTTTACCTCATAATTTCTCTCCTTCTTCAAGCCCTGCCCTCTTTCGGGGGCTAATTTATAGTTTGAGCTTATTGGATATCAATATTCGCGGATAGTGGTTCTTTTTACCTACCCCATCATTTCCCTCATTCTTCAAGCCCTGCCCTCTTCCCGGGGCTAATTTATAGTTTAAGCTTGTTGGATATCAATATTTCGCGGATAGTGTTTCTTTGTAGCCCTGCGGGGCAAACTAGTTGGATATCCACATTTCGCGATTAATGGTTCTTTTTACCCCCTAATTTCCCTCATTCTTCAAGCCCTGGCCTCTTTCAGGGGCTAACTTATAGTTAAGCTTATTGGATATTGATATTTCGCGGATAGTGCTCCTTTGTAGCCCTGCGGGGCAAACTAGTTGGATATCCACATTTCGCGGTTAGTGGTTCTTTTACCCCATAATTTCCCTCATTCTTCAAGCCCTGCCCTCTTTCGGGGGCTAATTTATAGTTTAAGCTTATTGGATATCAATATTTCGCGGATAGTGCATCTTTGTAGCCCTGCGGGGCAAACTAGTTGGATATCCATATTTCGCGTTCTTTTTACCCCATAATTTCCCTCATTCTTCAAGCCCTGCCCTCTTTCGGGGGCTAAGTTATAGTAGGTATGTCACAGTGGCTGCACAATAATTCTGCTACACTGTGCATGCAAGCATAACAGTGAATTGAAAAGGGCGCGCTTCAAATTTGGCCAATTTTAGAAAACATCCATGTCGATAAATGAATTTACTCATATGCTTCATTCATCCAAATTGTTTAAATTTTTAATATAATAAGCCTTTCCGAGGCTAACATCGGGTCCTCAAAAATTAAAAATTGTTTTGTTTAAGAGCTACTGCCTGTTTTTATGGATTTTTGAAGATCGCTCATAAATCAGTAAATATATGCCTATTGAAGTAAAGGGACCTACCACCATTTAGCTGAAATACTAATCTTTCTTAGCATGTAAATTATTTCCGTCGACAACGAATGAAGCACTCCCCTAAAACTAGTTAAAGCAAAACATTAATCAATGATATTTTTAGGGAGTAATTTTCCAAACCACAATAGCTCTAAGCCATTGTGTGTGTCCAAGGCCATACTATTTTTGTATACGCGGTACAGTAAGTTGGATGTTCCTTTTACCGATTGTCCTCCCATGTTAATACAGATGACAAAAAGTTAACTTAAAGTCTCATTGCAACTGAATTTTTATTTTTACTTTTCGGACTTGGTTTTGAGTTATGGTGACACATACCATGTTTACAGTAAAAATGAAAATTAAATTCAGACACCGTCAAAATGTCAAACTTTTATTTTTTTGTATTGTTTTTAAATAATTCTCGCTATTCACAATAAGGGCGCCGCCAGCGGTTTGCGATGTAATCGTGATGTATCATGGGAAAATCGTGATGTATCATGGGAAAAGGTCGACATCCAAGTCCGCGCAATACGAATATTACCATGCTATTACATAGGAACACGTGACAATATTTTTTAGTTTGTCAATATAACCGTATTACACGCAAATCGATAGAGAAAAAAATCAATTGTACACATTTCAAATCACATTATTAAGTATTATTGAGTATCGATTCGCGTGTAACACCTTTATTTTGACAAACTAAAAAATATTGTCACGTGTTCCTATGTAATAGCATGGTAATATTCGTATTGCGCGGACTTGGATGTCGACCTTTTCCCATGATACATCACGATTACATCGCAAACCGCTGGCGGCGCCCTTATTGTGAATAGCGAGAATTAACTGCAGTTCATTTATTCAACCTCATAACAGGATCATACTTAAAAGATTTATGATGAATGAACAGACGTTCATTAAATATTGAAAAAAAACCAAAATTACTCATGCCTAATTTGCATAATAATATCATAAATACATAATTAGCTGTAATTACCTAATTTGCATAATTAATCACTTTTTGTGTATTTTTTGTCATCAATTGAAAGAACTTTGTATACATATGTGTGCAAAAAAACCGCACCTTTACATCATGTACGGTTTTCTATTGGCATCAATTTTGCATATTAAGTAGCTGAACTTAGTCATTTTTTTAGATTTAATTTGTCTGCAGATTGGCCGAAATGGCTAAAATAGTATATTTGATTAATTTATTATAATTATTCAATGATGGATTTTTAAATTTTGGTTTCTGTAACGAAGTCAGGAAAGAGGCATTTAACATGTGCTATTTAAATTAACGCTGCTTTTTCAAGCAAGCGTCCAAATAAACCTTCAAAATCTCGAAATGTGCCAATTTTGTCATTACAGCCATTTGTGGCAGGATTTCATTCCATCTACGAGCATCTTTAAATTGACATTACATCACAATGCATTGACCGATTTCAATTCTGTTTTTTGATTTTTGATGCTTTAATAAAGCTTAATAATGTAGGAACATTAAATAACGCGTTTCTGCTGCGATTATTTTTGAGGTGATATACCTATTTATAGTTAAGCTTGTTGGATATCATTTCGCGGATAGTGCTCCTTTGTAGTCCTGCGGGGCAAACTAGTTGGATATCCACATTTCGCGGTTAGTAGTTCTTTTTACCCCATAATTTCCCCCATTCTTCAAGTCCTGCCCTTTTTCGGGGGCTAATTTATAGCTTAAGGGACCGTTCATTATTTCCACCGGAGGGGGGGCCGGGAGAATACATGGGGGGGTCAGATGGTTTTTGTCAGGCAAAAAGGGGGGGTCAGATGGTTTTTTAGTTATTGAAAGGGGGGGTCAGATGGTTTTGCATCTCAAAAATCCTGGAGCTTCCGGGGCTTCGCCCCTGGACCCCATCTGGAACATTGCCCTGGATCCCTGACCATTAGATTTGCGCTTTGCATGTCGGCCGACACTTTGGTCCTAGTCCGGACCTCACCTGTTTTTCACCTGCCACGGTGTGAATTGACATAAATTTGCACCAAAAGTAAGTAATTTATAATAACATTTTGAAAAAATGGGTCATTGGGTAAAACATTCCAAAAAATGGAGAAAAATTCTAGGTTTTGCTTCTAATTTGCCAAATGTACAATACAAATTTGCTGAAATAAGAGAATTTTGAACCATATTTCATAAATATACATGTACACTGCCATTTTCGTAATAGAAAATTAAGAATAATCAAGCTGCTGCAGAGTAATGCTGTGGTCAGACTCTTCTTTGTTCTTTTACAATTAAGGAGACAACTACACCACCCCAAACCGCTCCCCCAATACACATCCACTATCAAACCCCACCCCACACAGGTGTCATTTCCATACCCTAGTTAAAGGAGGATTTCGTGATCCTAGCATCCTCTTTTTATGACATTTTTCAGTATATATCTGCTCCATAGACAATGTGTTGTAATTTCGTTCTGGTGCACCAGAACGAAATTCAAATTTGGCGATATAGATTTATTCAAATACAGGCTGTATCAAAATGTTTGGTACCCATCAGTTTTTGATGTTTATTGACAAGCCTGTTCTTCAATATGCAACATTCAATCCTCTTGAAATTCCCAGGATTTATAGTTTTATGACCTTTCATAACATTCATCTATTAAAGGTAGCTCCTACGTTGCATTTTTTTTGTGGTAGTCTTGCCCATAATCACTGGAAACTGATGGGTATCAATCATTTTGATACACCCTGTATAGGTTTATTCAAATATAGTTTTATTCAAATGTATAGGTTTATTTAAATAAACTTAAATTGTATCAATACTCAAATGTTTTCTTGTTTGAGTAAAACTACTAAAGTTTGTTCAACTTGTAATTGGCGAAAAATATTTGGTTTATGTTACCGCTGCGCGCGTCAACAAAGTCCCAACTCACGCTCGCGTAAATTCACATAAGCGTGCATCAATCACGCATTACGCAACGATCAACTAGTGTAAGTGTTGCGTCCAACATATCAATACACGCCCATAATCTTATTTTTTCGCCAATTATAAGCCGAAAATGTAACAAATTTTGATGCGTACATTGATAATATTTTGCATTTATTAATTAAACAATGCACAAATAAAATAACATTACACTTGCAGCTTTTACACTTTGGGAAAACACCATACATGTCACTTAAAATTTAGTATTTTACGCGCATTTAATTATATTGGTTTTTTCTTTTACTCTGTTTTTTCAGAATTCTGCATTGCGGATTTTTAACAAGGAGATCTTCCTACAACAAACTTAATGAGCATTGAAACGTCAGTTGTGGTGTAAATAAAAAAACAGCATCATTGCTATGGTTAATATCTTCTAGTTCTGAAACCTGGTGGCTTTTTAAAGAAATTTTAATTAAAAAATTAAAATTTCTTTCTACGACCATGATGGGCCGTTGCAACCAAAATGGACCGCAATAGACCGGACCTTTAGGGTGTAGGGTTAGAATGTAGGGTTAGAATGTAGGGTTAGGGTTCTCATATTGCGGCCAATGATGGTTACAGAAAAAAACGCGTCCCAGTCCGTGTATCCACGGAATACTCATGCTCGTCGGAAATTTCGCGAAATAAGATGGTATTTTCAATTCTCGGTATTCGCAATAAGGGCGCCGCCAGCGGTTTGCGATGTATTCGTGATGTATCATGGGAAAAGGTCGACATCCAAGTCCGCGCAATACGAATATTACCATGCTATTACATAGGAACACGTGATAATATTTTTTAGTTTGCCAATTACACGCAAATCAATAGAGAAAAAATTAATTGTGCACATTTCAAATCACATTATTAAGTATTATTGAGTATCGATTCGCGTGTAACACCGTTATATTGACAAACTAAAAAATATTGTCACGTGTTCCTATGTAATAGCATGGTAATATTTGTATTACGCGGACTTGGATGTCGACCTTTTCCCATGATACATCACGATTACATCGCAAACCGCTGGCGGCGCCCTTATTGCGAATACCGAGAATTGAAGAAACGCGATTCGCACAACACAAAAAGGGGATCATTTACTACTTGTGTGTGAAATTGAGAAAATGCTGCTCATTATTTACGAATCATTTGTATAAATCCTCATCATTTCGTTCGACGCACATATAAAAGTATACATATTTAGAATGGAAAAGACTTGATAAATTCATAATTATGTGAGGTCAAATTTGGGCAAAAATGCTCATTTTGGAAAAAAAAACCTGTTTGTTACGTTGACCGAAAAAAAAATTTCTCCACAAATGAGCATTTGAATTAGCAGATGAATTCATCAAGTCTTTGTCATACTATAAATTTATACTTTTATATTCTTTCGACCAATAATTTAGCAGTTATGAGGCCCAAAAAATTCCATAAGTCCAAGGTTAAGACCACCCTTAATCCGCGATGTTATAAGGCACGCCGATTTTGAGCTGTAGCTGCTATAGCATGTTTGCATGTTAAATTCTATGATACTGATTACGTGAAACTCCATTAAGGTTATATTGATTAAATGTGACCCCCACAATGTAGCTCCTGCAAGAGCTCTCCTACACACCCCCAATGTATAGAACAAACGCTGACAACTAATTTGAAAAAAAAAGAGCAATGCATATTGGACACAAACATGAAATAAGAGTTATTAACATAATTTAAAATTGGAATGGAACCTAATTATCTTGTATACTCGTAAACGGGCCTGGAGGGTTGAATATCGATTGTTTTTCAAGAAGTTGCAGCCACCACTGTTTGGTTATAACAGTGAGTTAAACATTTCCGGTAGTGTTGTAAATGGTAGCCTATATTTTAATATATTTATAATCATAATAATGTTTGTATGTATTGTAGCTGGATCAAACTCCGTATTGATTGAATATCCAGAATAAAGAAAGATTGATTTAAAATCTAATATTATACAAAATAATTGCCATTATAAATAAAATTAGTTAATCTACGTTTGTTGATTTGCCTCTTGTACAGTTTGCCCGTTATTTCCATTTCCAAATCAAAGAAGATAAATCGAAATACAATTGTCACAACACCCGTTTCCATGGTAACTGGTGACCATTTCATTAGTGCTGAATTGATATTATATGTCAAAAGTGGTATTATTGTAACTGCAGATATCGCCGAGAGTTATTAGAAAATCCATTTATTAGTGATACGATTCGTGTACCACTAAGTGCGGACATTAGGTGGAACTTGAAATATTTCAGGATGGAAACGTATCAAATTAGTTGATATGAGTGATGCAGGGATTACTTCTTCTACTTCTATGCATATTCTCATCAAAAGCCTGTTCAGCAACTGGATGAGGGACGTTACTATTCGGAACGACTTCAAAACGTGGGCATTAATGATGGCTAATAATTCTACAATCTCGGACATTTCTGATCACATTGTTCCAGATTTAGTCGTTAACATAAATATCACAATATGGACGATATGTCTTTCACTGACAACAGCTTTAGCCAATTTAGGCACAATTATAGCATTCTGGAAAGTCAGAGGTTTTGGAGAAAAACCCAGTGATCTCCTAATAATGAGTCTCGCAGTCGTTGACTTTTTTCAAGGATTAATACTGATTCCATATCATATGTCTATTTTCATATTTGGACGCTGGATATTTGGAGAACTTGGCTGCAAGATTTACGTCGCTATGGCATACGCGTCAGTCACCAATGGCCTCCTGATTCTCTGTGCCATCAGTCTTGATCGACTACTCCTCGTCAAAATGCAGTATCCAAAATACGTCAAGTTTCAGTCAAAACCACGAATTTTGTTAACAATTACTATCAGCTGGATTCTGTCAATTGTAGCTGCTGTTATAGATATAGGATTTTGGGACTTTGCGAAATCTTACAGCAAAATCGCTGCCAGTGTCAATTTTGATTTCGTCTGTCTGTCACCGACAAGATGGATTCCTGAAGTCTCTCTTGTCTTTTTGCTCACATTTTTATTCATTCCTGTTTTTCTTGTTGCTGTGTTTAGTCTTTTATTTCTCCATGCATTACATCTGAGGCTTCAGAGGATCACAAGAGTTGGACCTGAAGACGAAAGCACAATAGGTAGTTCAGCAGGTCCGGTGACATCAGGACAACGAATGCAACGGAGCCGAAATCGATACTTGAAACCTGCTTTGACTTTAGGTGCTTTAGTAATTGCTATGTGTATTTCTGTATTACCTTACTTATCATATGTGGTTGTTGTTGGACTAGTGTGTCCAACTTGTCGTAATCCTATAACAGTGTACCTTCTGAGTCTTCTGCTGTATTGTAGTCCATTGTTTGATGCTCTAATGTATGCAATAACTGAAAGTAAACTGCGTAAATTTTATGTTTCGTCTTTTAAAAGACTCACAACACGCCGCCGGTAATTCAGTAACTCTCTTACATTTACTCGTTTGACATGGCTAAGTCGCCTAATTAATATTTTCATCGGCAATTGATTTCTCTCGGAACTGGTTTTTTGTATGATAATGCCAAGTATTTGTCATGTTTTGTCTTATACAGGTCATGTGTTCCTTGTCGTTTTGTCGTTATGATGAATAGTGTGCATGTTATGTTCTGCATTCTTTATGTAGCGGCGCTTTCATAAACATTTGGAATCTTGTTAGTTTGTTCTTGTGCATAGCCGAGAAGCCGATCTGGCTGCGCAGATTATTCTACAACACTGCCAGATTCCTACTGCTGCCGTCCCCAGAGGTACACTGCTGCCCAACTACTTCATTGGTACTCTAAATTACCCGTGTAGAGTACCCGTGTGGGTACTCCAAAGTACCACATCGGAATCACATGTACAGTACCACAGTACACACGGGTACTGTGTGCACTGGTACTCCAGAGTAGCCACAAAATATCTGGGCAGCAGTGTACATATCTGTGGTCGACAGCAATAGGCACCTGGTAGCGTAGTAAACATGGTAAATGTTATTGTAGTAACATGGTAAACAATGGTAAAGGTCCGGTACTAAATTGTTGATGGTATTTCTTCGACTACCGTAGCTAGCGGCTTTCTGTAAAACGTAACGATCTAATGTAACTTGCCAAATGAATTCACTCTGACAAAATTCTTTAGAGATTGCATCAAGGCTCTTTTAAACTTTGTATGGCTTTAATTCTGGCACACTGTATTATACAAACCACAGACGTTTGACAGGATTATTTTTGTCATGTGTGGATGTGGACGTCAATTTGATGTCATCCAAGAATGCCGATTGGTTGCAGCTACATCACGTGTTTACTTACAAACCTCCTAATCCTGTCAATTGCAATATGACTGTGTGGTATGCCGTTGCAAAGTTACCCACCTCTTCCCTAAGTGTCTCCTTCTCCCCCCTCCTCCCCTACATTCGATATCTCCTCTATCTCGAGCTCTCCTCCCCCTTCTCTTTTCACTTCCAATGCTCTCTCCCATCTATTTCTCTTTCTCCCTCCCTTACCTCCCCACCCCCCCCTCCCACACACACCACACACAATCTCTTCTCCCCTCTATCTTCTACTTTTTCCAGTAAAAATTGCTTCAGTAAAAGTCATTATCTTATTAGAAGTCATATAATGGCCGTCCATCGATTCTGGTACATGGGATTAAGGACATGAATCGATTTTGTTTATAACACCTATACAATTACAATAGTCGCCTCTTTTGTAATGTCGAATGCAAATATTTCGATGGTCTATATATTTTCACAGCTCAAATAGCCATGGCTTATTCGATTTTGTAAACCACGTCTTTCAATGTAGATTGCCATGCTCGATTTCTCTCCTCGTGAATATTGCACTGCGAAATTTAAACATTTCTTTTGTATATTTAGATCAGGTAACTTCAAACCAAGTAATTTTCTTCTTAAGACCACTTATAAGAAACTGAAACGAAAACCGAATCTGCCTGATACAAATGTTCAGTTTTTAACAAAAGGTAGAAACAAAGAATTCGATATATTGTGAGTCAAGTGGTTAGGCATAGCAGGATAATAGGAAACCACGTGACCAAAACCAAAACCAAAACTAAAACTAAACATTTGAAATGACCAAGAGTCATTGCAAGAGTATTTAATGTTACATTACAGGGTTTTCAATAAATATCAAAATTGATGCATGGGTATCAATCATTTTGATCAGATGAGTTAACTTTAGATGAGTTGGTTACTGAGTATGACTCTAAAGTTCTAACAATTCTTGACCAACATGCCCCTGCAAAGGTGAAGGTGCGTACAAATAGACCCCGTTTTCCCTGGTACAGTAGTGAAATCAAGACTGAAACACAGGTTCGCCGAAAATATGAACGTAGGTGGCGAAAATCTCGAACGTCTGAAGATAGGAAGGCGTACATTGATCAAAAGCAAAAGGTTAATCAACTTATTGAAACTAATAAAACCAAGTATTACAAAGACAAATTATCTGATGCTGACACAAAGGGTGTGTTTAAAACTGTAAACAATCTGTTGAACAAAGATAACCGTACCTTACCATCATGTGACTCAACTAAGTCACTGTGTCATCAGTTTGCAAACTACTTTGAAGAAAAGGTCTCGAAAATCAGAAATGATCTGGACAGTATTGAGTCTGAAACTAATGAATGTACCGCTTATGATGTTAGATCAAATCATAATGTTCATAGTTTTAATGAATTCACCATTATGTCCCCTGATGAAGTAAGAAGACTAGTGAGGGATTGTAATAGCAAGTCTAGTGTCATAGACCCCATTCCCACATGGTTATTGAAAGAAAATCTTGAAGTATTTCTTCCAACACTCACCCGTATTATAAATTCATCTTTGAGTACTGGTATATTTCCTAAATCACTTGGAAGAGCTGTGATATCTCCGATCTTAAAGAAGCCATCATTAGATCGGAATAATTTAAAGAATTATAGGCCAGTATCAAATATTTTGTTTGTGTCAAAAGTTATTGAAAAGGTTGTGACAAACCAACTTAACGACCACATGGCCAAATATAATCTGGGTGAAGTTTACCAGTCTGTGTATAAGTCAAATTGTAGTACAGAAACAGCGTTACTCAAAGTAAAAAGTGATGTACTGAATGCTGTAGACAGACAAGAAGTGGTTTTCATGGTCCTTCTTGATCTGTCTGCAGCATTCGATACAGTGGATCACGGTTTGCTACTTGATCGTCTGAAATATGATATAGGTGTGTCTGGTACTGTACTTAAGTGGTTTGATAGTTATCTGAGTTCTCGATGTAGTAGCGTAAGTATTGATAATGTTTTTTCTGAACAGTCAAAACTAGTTTATGGTGTCCCACAGGGTTCCGTCATTGGACCAGTTCAATTTGTTATATATACACAACCGATGGGAGCTATTATTCGTAGTCACAATGTTTCTTTTCATTCATATGCTGATGACACTCAGCTTTATGTATCATTCAACCCAAAGATAGCAGGTGCTGCTGAAACAGCACTTGCGAAACTTGAGCAGTGCATCGCCGAAATAAAGGAATGGATGAATCAAAACAAACTCAAATTGAACAATGATAAAACTGAATTTTTTATAGCCGGGACATACCAAAGCCTTCAAAAGCTCCCCAAAGTACAGTTAAAGGTCGCCGACATCCATATTGAACCATCATGTAATATCCGAAACCTTGGAATAATTTTTGACTCGAATATGACAATGTGTAAACAAGTAAACAGTCTGGTTTCATCTGGAAACTATCAATTACGCAATATCCGCCGCATATGCCGTTATCTTGACCAGGACACACGTCACCTTGTCGTCCGAGCATTGTTCCTCTCTCGTCTTGATTACGGCAATGCCCTCTTGTATGGCGCAAACTCACAAGACCTAGTTCGCCTCCAGTCCATTCAAAACCGAGCGGCAAAACTGATCTTCTATGCATCCAGACTTGATAGTCCATCACCCCTTCTGAAAAAACTGCACTGGTTACCGGTCACAAAACGTATTCAATTTAAGATATGTCTTCATGTTTACAAATGTCTCAATGACTGTGGTCCTGAATATCTTGCCAACTTACTTGCTCACATAAATCGTCCTTCAACGGCTCCGGTTACACGGTCTGCAACAGACAAGACTCTTCTTGCAATACCATTTAGTAAGAAATGTATAGGTGAACAAGCCTTCTCTGTTGCAGGCCCATCACTTTGGAACTCACTTCCGCAGCATGTAAGAAGTGCCGGCTCAATTGCAGTTTTCAAAAAACTCTTGAAAACTCATTTGTTTTAATCTGAATTTGTATTTTTGCTTTCATGTGGTATTATTTGTTGTATTTTGTATGGCGCCTTGATCATACTGGATATTGCGCCTTATAAGAATTTAATGTATGTATGTATGTGCCTTTGGGGTGTTCACAGATTTGGGGTCAAAGGTCAGGGGTCATTAAAGGGTTACTTCCGGTTTAAAACCAAATGCCGTCAACAATTTTGATTAGCCAGGAAAAAAATAGCAGAGAGCCGGTATGTCCACACATGAATTGTTGTTACCCTGTGTATATGTGATATTTTTTTTATTTTGGGTCAAAGGTCATTAAGGGGTCACTTCCGGTCCGAGACAAAATACCTTCAAATTGCATCTTCTGCCACAAACAACATAGCTGAGTGACGCTACTTGCACAAATGAATTGACATTAGCCAGTGTCTATAGTATGTTCACAGATTGGGGTCAAAGGTCATTAAGCCGACCGGCTTGTTCGTGTTGTATGCAACACTAATTAATATTGTTTTTCCACAAATTAAAGATCATATTCATCACTTACAACAAGATCAACTGTCACGCAGCTTCTAACAGTATTTCATGAAATAAGCTCCATAATGGATGAGTCCGGGCAAGTAGACATGTTGTACTTGGATTTTTCTAAGGCATTTGACAGCGTCTCTCACAAATTGCTCATTCACAAGTTACAGTCGTTTGCGTTCCATTCGCATCTTCTTAGTTGGTTTCAAGCATACTTGACTGATGATAGGGAGCAAAGAGTAGTCATTGATAGTTCAAACTCAGACTGGCTCCCAGTC
This sequence comes from Amphiura filiformis, assembly GCF_039555335.1. NCBI lineage: Eukaryota > Metazoa > Echinodermata > Ophiuroidea > Amphilepidida > Amphiuridae > Amphiura > Amphiura filiformis. The sequence goes on along the minus strand of NC_092642.1, from coordinate 3,705,992 downwards.
TTATCCGGTGTCCCTCAAGGGTCCATCTTGGGACCCATGCTTTTTTGTGTTACATCAATGACATGTCTAACTGTACCCAAAACAGCACAACTGCGTTATTTGCTGACGATTCCAAATGCTTTAGATCAATCCATAGTACACATGACTGCTTGCTCCTTCAGGATGACATCAATTCTCTTTATAAATGGGGCAAAACATGGGACATGCATTACCATCCATCCAAATGCCAAATAATTTCACAGTCACCAGAAAAAGAAATATGGTGCAATTTGACTATCGTATGAATAACAATATTTTATCCAGAACTGATTCTATCAAGGATCTTGGTATTGATATTTCATCTAGTCTTGTATGGAATGACCATGTAAGACGAGTTGTCAACAAGTGCAATAAAAAGTTGGGTATGATAAAACGTGCAGTAGGATTTAACGCTCCCGAAAGGGTCACAAGGACACTTGTTACTGCACTGGTCAGGAGTGATGTGGAGTATACCAGCTCTCTCTGGAATGGTACATCAAAACGTAATCTTCGATTAATTGAAGGCATCCAGAGGAACAAATTATACTCTACATTACCCTGATTTAGACTGTCGTGAGAGGTTAACTAAATTAAACATCCTTCCTTTGTCTTTTAGACGTGAAATCCTTGATCTCACATTCTTTTTTAGATGCAAAATGGAACTTTATGACCTTAATCTTAACCATTTTGTTGTTTTTAACTCCACCCTCAAGGACCGTCCCACCACCAGATCATCTGCTGACCCCCTATTGTTGATTCCCAAACGATGCAAAACCGAATCTCACAGGGCATCGTTTTCCAACCGTATCGTTCCTCTGTGGAATCAACTTCCTCTCACAATTAGATCCACTGTCAACATGTCCTCTTTTAAGAGCCAGCTCTCTGAGTGGTACAAGAACTAGAGGAGAGTTTTGATCCTTACAACACATGCTCTTGGGTCACATGTTGCCAGTGTTCTGGTTGTAGGCTTGTGTAGGTTTTTTTTTCAAATCTTCTTTTTTTTTTTTTTCGGGGGAAGGTGTCCTCATTGTTTTGATCTTTGGTGGGACTGTCCTAGAGGTGCTTTGCACCTGTTAGTCCTTGCCTTTCACTGGTGCAAAATTTTATCTATACTTCCTTTTTTTTGTATGTACTTTTAAATATTCATGTGCAATATATTTTGATGTTATATTATAATTATTGTATATATACCAGTGATAAAGTGTAATAAATAAATAAAAATAAATAAATATACATTCCTCTTGTGGCACTGAATGCATACAAGTATTGCATCGTCATATAAGAACTAAAGCATTGTATGCAATGATTTGTAGAACGCGGTAAAACAACCAAATTGTACATTATTTTTACATTTCTTGCATAAATGTATTAACCATTTGAATATTTGGAAAGATTCGATTATTTGGTCATGGTCAATTACTAGCAAACTTGTGAAAATTCAATAAAGTATGTAATTTCTTTAATTTAACATGTTTAGTGAGAAGCAAAGCATCGGTTTCCAATGATAATTCGTACCACACTTTAAGCAGTCTTTTGAGAAATAAAAAGACATCCGTTATGGAAGTAACATTCGAAACCATGGCAATTTCCTCTTTGTGCGTATTGTTTTACCCAGAAATGTGATTCTTTTGCCCTATTCCATTGGAGCTGCACAGAAGCAAAAACATCACGTGTTGTCGTAACTGCTAGATTGTCATAGAAATGGACCAGAGGATGATTTAAGGAAGCCCCATCATGCACTGTAAAAGTGTTATCACTACAGTTTCAACTGCCACTTTACTTTTCAAATCCCATTGAATTATGTTGTTTTAGAATTGTGTGTGTGTCATTATTACTTGGTCGATTTCAGATCTAAAGTGATGTATGCATAAAGGATAATTCACACCTTCTGTAGATAACATAAAATGTGAAATCGACCAGCTTTTTGAAGGTGTTTTTATTGTAAATATATTTGTCCAAATTCAAATTTAACCATGCACGTGTATGCAGTGGGCGGGCAGTGGTGTCATGTTCACTCACACAGCTATGCTAACCGCAAGACTTGCTGGGTAGTGCTTAAATCATCCTCTGGAAATGGACGGAACTAACCTTCGTTAAGCAGACCAGATTATACATGTTGCTATCAAAGAGGTGTTTTGGTATCAAGTGAAGCGAAATGAGTACCTTCATCATTGCTAACACGAACAAGATAATGACATCACTTTATTGGACCAGGGATATGATTGGACCTAGGGATAAAAAACAAACAAGAAAAATATCAAAAGATGAAATAAAAAGCCTATAAATTTTCTATACCTGATTAGATTTCATCTCTAATAAAACAAAGGGCTTATCAAACCGTTTGATTAAAAAGTATTGTTTTCCCACAACTGTATTAAGGTCATAAAAAATCAGCCCTTTTCACGTAAAATTGGCATTGCCAGCATTTTCAGTATGTTCAGCATCTACGAGGAAAACGACGTTAAGTGCAAAGATGGCAATTCCGATGTCACATTTTACCAGGATAAGGAGCTGGAGCAAACGAGTATAATGTAAAATTGAACAATGATTCTGATGTGCTAACTAACTTAGACCAAATGTTAGGTCATCTTTCTCAAGACCAACAAAGTCAAATTACTAATTTGGTTCACAAATTTGACAATATATTTCCGGATACGGCAAGTAGAACAAATGCTGTATTTCATGATGTAGATGTTGGTGATACAAACCAATTAAGCAGTTTCCTTACAGAGTCAATCCATTGAAAATGGAACATCTCAAAAATGAGATCAATTACATGCTAGATAATGATATCATAGAACCAAGTAGTAGTGAATTGAGTTCACCGTGTATTCTTCTTTTTTTTCCAATAATATATTCATTACCCATACAGCTTCGAGCTGTTGCCCTGTTGACGGTCAAAAATATATAGTTTCATTAGTTCTCCATAATTTGCCGCCTTTTTCCCTTGATAACTCTTCTTGTCGTCCCATCAGTCCCCTCCTTTTTTCTTGCATTATTCCTCTTGCCGCCCCTTTATCTTCGGCCGCCCCTGCTTTTACCCAGGGGGGCTCGCGCCCCAAAGCCCCCCCTCAAAATACGCGCATGCCGTAAGTGTTTAGGAGCGTTTATGTGTTTAGTTTAGCGTTAAAAGTGTTTAATTTAGTACACTACGCAAAAAAAGTTTCTTTATGGTTAGGAAATTTACCCACTATTAAAATCTAGCGACCAATTTTGTACGTTTGCTAAATAATCGTATGCGGGTGATTGTCCTGCGCATTTTGACACCTCAATCACTACTCTACGACACTTCTGAGAAAAGGTATGAATGTTTAAGTAACACGAGATCGAAAAATGAAAATTGCAAAGAAGCCTATTCAAGTGTTCAACATAAAAGAACACAAAAAACAACAAACATGCAGATAACATTTTTTGTTTAATTGCTGAGCGCATTTCAGGTCATACTGCTGCTTCCAACTTCACTTGAGATTAATCTCTTTCTTTACTAGTCTTTCAATACTTTGTGTGTCCACCGTTGGCTTCCCTTACAGCAGCCACGCGGCGTCTCATGCTCCTAATGAGGCGTCGAATGTTACCTTGCTCAACCCCGTTCCACTCGTTGATAACGATGCGATGCAATCCCACCAGAGTTGTATCTGCCTTTATCTTCTTGTTGACTCGTCTCTTGTGCTGATCCCAAAGGTTCTCCAAGGGGTTAAGATCAGGGCTTCTGGTTCTGGAGGGCCACTCAAGTGTCTCAATTCCTTCTGCTTCCAGGAATGCAGCTGTAATCATGACCTGTTTGGAATCCCTTTTCCAAATCCATCTCTCAAAACGTAAATGTCTTAGTACCCACTCACCTTTGTATTTGATCATTCATCTGCACACTAAGCAAAGGATTATCCAACATGCATCAATTAAAATGCTTTAAATTACAATTGAAAAGGCGGGAATAATGAAACCGTCTTGGATCAGTGAATCAGCTCTTAAGCTATTGAATAGGCTTCTTTGCAATTTTCATTTTCGACCTCGTGTTACTTAAACATTCATATCTTTTCTCAGAAGTGTCGTAGGGTAGTGATTGAGGTGTCAAGATGCGCAGGACAATCTCGCACATGCGATTATTTAGCAAACGTACAAAATTGGTCGCAAGATTTTAATAGTGGGTAAATTTCCTAACCATAAAGAAACTTTTTTTGCGTAGTTTATTTACTTTGACCTTGACCGTGTAAACACCAAGAGGAGTTTATACCGGCTGATTTCAAATGCATATAGCAAATTAAAAAAACACCATTATTATGATTTAAAGCAGTGCTATTATTCACTGATCTGGAATCTTCTCTACTAAAGCTTTTCTACCTCTCCGGTAAAGCTGGCTAGTCCAGGTCCACTGTCCCCTACGCCTGTTGCGGAAAATCTCATCCAGAGGCTTTCCTCCACGAGTGGCCGAAAAATTGGGCAGCAATGGCGTTGCCCGAGGCAATATTTGCTTGCTTTCCCCCCGCCAAATATGCATGTGTGACGGATTACCACAAACTATACTTTTTTGCATATAGGATTTTCCGACTCTTACTTTGTGGAGGAACTTCTTTAATTTCCTGGCCATTTTCTGACTAAGACTAGTATAGAAATATGTTAAGCACGGATTTTTAATTCTCACTGCACGGATTTTTATTCTCTCTGCATGAACGTGCCAGGAGGCACGTTAATTAAAATATGCACTGGCTTAAGGGGGTACTACACCCCTGCCCAATTTGGTGCCCATTTTTGCATACTTCTCAAAAAATATAGCGCATTGGCGACAAGTAAGATATGAATATTATAGGGGAAAGGACTACAACTTCTGCACTGGAAATTTTGTTTCAGCACAGACAACAGTTGTGGAGTTACAGTAAAAATGAGGGAAAACCAATATTTGATCAATAAATCAATAACTACTTGCTTTGAGTTGCTGAATTTTCTGTACAGTAGTTGTAGTCCTTGCCCCTATAATATAGGCTACATATCTTACTTGTCACCAATATGCTATAATTTTTGAGAAAAATGCAAAAAATAGGATCAAAACTGGGCAGGGGTGTAGTACCCCCTTAATGTATCAATCTTCAATGCTCTAAACGGCCTACCTGACTCATCTTCCCCATCAATCGGTGTGTTTTTTTCCTTCAATAAATTTCAGTACAAAAATCAAGTTTGGTTTAGGGACCGTTCACAAACACTTGTAAGGGGGAGGGCCTGATGCATAAGGGGGGGGGGCCTGACCATTTTTGACCCTCCTAAGGGGGGGCCTGCAAAAATGACCACAAATTTTCCTGGAAAAATTGAGTTTATATGCTTTTTTGGGGTTGACCCATAATTTTCATGTCAAAAGGGGGGGGCCCTGAAATTTTTGAGGCCTGTAAAGGGGGGCCCCGAAATTTTTTGCAATGATTTTTTTTTTGCATCAGGCCCCCCCTTACAAGTGTTTGTGAACGGTTCCTTAGCCAATTAATACACAATGCTGAAAAGTGACAAACATGTCATTGTGACTTCGCTGCTCTTAGCATGTCACTGAATGACAAAATGCATTCAAGCTTTCTTCTGTCGGAGCTGAAAAATTGATGAAAAAACTTTTCTCCAGAGTTTTTTAAGTGCTGGACCATGGTTGGACGGTCAAGACAAACGTATAATAAAAGCCTCTATCCATTTTGATGTTGTTTTTTAATTACAGCGTTTTGACTCTGAAGTCAAACGAAAATGCATTCGATTGAACTGTGTGTGTCCATCCATGACTGATACCACATTGGGAATGAAACCAGGACAACAATGATTTGAATTTCACTAAGAACTCTTACATTCTTAGACAAAAGGTTCTAAGTAGAACAGAAAAAGGTTCTTGAGTTATCATGTAATGTGGAACCTTGAATGGTTCTATGGAGAATTAAAAAGGTTCTTGAAAGGCCAGAGAGAACCATTATGGGATTCTAAATATTTTCAGAATCCTGTTCCCTTGATGGTGCTACATACAGGACAGTCATGAACACTCATCACATCTGATTGTTTCCTTTTATGGGTAAAAGGAGGCACCGTAGAGGGCGCCACTAAAACGCGAGTTAAAAACCAACATTTCTAATGAACTTGTTCAAAGATTTTAGCATAGAAATATATTAAGCACAGATTTTTAATTCTCACTGCACGGATTTTTATTCTCACTGCACGAACGTGACAGGAGGCACGTTAAAATAGCCCTGGACTGTTCTCATAGTCATTAAACACTCAGAATTACTCTCTTAGTTTCAATATTCTAATTGCAACATGCAGGCTGTATTAAATGACTATTACCCATTAGTTAAATTTATTGACAATTGAAAGCCTGCTTCTTCCAAACGCAACATTGGATTGAAATACTAGGATAGTATCCGATACCCGTTTATCAATGATAATCATGACAGGTCATAACATTAAATCTACAAAGTGAATCTTGTGTTGCATTTTGACGAGTCATTCTTGTATCGGGAGAGCGAGTTTGCACAGCGGTAGTTCCCTCGCCTTGCACCACTGATGTCCCGGGTTCAAGCCCCAGCCGTGCCCAAGGACTGTTGTGCATTTGGTTTATCCCGATTCCATGCTCGCTCTCGGAGGGTTTCTCCGGGATCTCCGGTTTCCTCCTCCTCCTCCTCCAAAATCTTGTGATTAGTTGTTTGGTTAGCAAAAAACTCGAGAACCACAATGGCCAATCAATGCACATCTACAGAATATTCACGCCGAAATACAAAGTCCAGTTGGTCAAGAAAGGGGAATATTTGTCTTATTCCAGCTGAAACTAAATTTGTCCCTACCTCACCAACTCCTGACTATCAATCTTTCATTTTAGGGATGCTATACTATCCTTAATCCTACCATAATGCTATCTCCAATTCTGATATTACTGATCTTAACCCTGGAATTATGAACATTTTTGGGTCTTATAACTGCTAAACTGTTGATCTAAATAGACATATTTAGAATGCCAAACAAAAGATAACTCTATCTGTGATGTCAAACTTGGGTAGAAATGCTCAGTTTTGAAAAAAAAACTTAGTATAATAAATATAAATATCTATGAAACAGTTTTTTATATTTTTGACCAATTTTTTGGTGAAAATCATGATTTTTTATGTTGGTAAAAAAACCCAAAAATATTCAAAAGCCCAATTTTGATATATCATCCATCAAACACAATAACAACATTTTGTTTCGATCAAAACGTTTTCATAGCATTAGATGTTGGGTTATGAAAACATTTTATATGAAAACACTACAAAAAAGGTTTTTGTCCAAATACTCTTATACAATATTTTTGCAACAAAAGTTCAACCAAAACAACGGTTTGCAGCACTTCTACCTTCATATAACCAACATTAAACACTTTTTTGCTAACCTTCAGCTGCCCTTCAAAAATGTTTTTTTGTTTGGGGGGTTACTTACAAGTTGTGCCCCATCCCAACCTTCCCCCGGTTCCGACAAACCTGGCTACACCACTGATTTTAACGTCAATAGCTCTTGACATTCTGATGCCCTTTGAATGAAAATGATGCAGATTCCGAAGTTGCATTTAACCCAATGAAATTGCCAGCGTGCTTGTTACCCATTAACATTCATTACGAAATTATGCTGCAATGCTTGCAGTACATTTTTAGTGAAACTTCAGAAATCTGCATCTTTTAATTCAATGGATCACTATGACTATATTTCGGCTTAAAAATGTTAAACCACAGGTTTTGAATTGTGGTGTCCCAAAAAAGGGGCAAGTAATGTTTTGCCATGAATTTGTTACACCCTGATGAATAACACCATTCCACTATGAAGCAAATAACAGACTACGGTTTACATTATTATTATCAAGGTATAAACATTTTATTGACATATTGTCAAAATCTAAACATGATACAAATAAGTTGGGTACAGGCACATGTACAATTTGTTCAGGCAGTTAATTCCCACTTCAGTGAATAGTGTAAAATACAAATGGTCAACTAATTTAGCTTTATCTGTAGGAACACAGAAATTGAGGCAAGTTGGTTAACTGTACATATCATCGAAACAGTCACAATTACTGCAAATCTAGAACTATTATAAGGCTTCCAGGCTTATAAATATTTTCCACAATTTCTGTTGGATTTCTTTATTGGTGAAGCAAAATTTCCCTTTGAATGCCAAAATTTCCATCAATATACCAACATTTCCTTCCAAATGACAACATTTTCTTAGGAGTTTTCTAGGTACCACATTTTTCAAGGCATTATCATGGTTATAATACTCGCTTGAATCTGAGGGAAGATCGATGGTGTTACAGAATGTCAGTTTTTTTACCCACATATGGTTTAGTTTTAAAATGAGGACGGTATACGCTGCACTATGACTAAAATCAATCAGGCACGATCCCCACTATACTATACTATACTGTACGCAGATATATGGCCTTTTTGAATAGTGCCCTCTTATGTGAACCGGTACTATGAAAAACGTGCACCATACGTATACCCCAATAGTATACTGTGAACTCAGCCTTATGGCATGTAGATTTATTGTAAATACTTCAGGTGGTGGTGCACCCAGACTTATACAGACTAACCACAAACAGACAAAGTCTCAGCAACACACGCTAATGAGGGCCCATCATTCCAGGAAGTGCGACAGACGAACCTGCTACACACATACCGCATATTTTTAGTCTTTCGGGTAGGCACAAAGACACAAAATGATCTATTGTGCATTCTATCGCATATAGCGAATTCATAGCATACAAGCACTGGGACATTGACTGTTCGTGGATATTCTGTAGTAGTCTGTGGGTATACCAGTTATACCATGTACCTGCGAATTTTGTTCATAACATCGCAAAAAAGTATCTCAGACCTAAAATTTTATTTTAATTATGAGATAAAATATGAGATTTTTTTCAGATGTTTTCAGTTTTGGAAATAAAATAGGTTCAACATCCACATATAATTTGCTATGTGAATGATGTTTACATCCTGCGAGAGAGTGCTCACCTGTCAACTAATATACAAACCATGCAACCTGTGCATGCCTACTGAACCATATGTTTGAATCCTGTTATCCATTTTCTGCAATATTTTGTTGGTAAACTGCATTGGCAACTTTTGAAGTGATCATCAGTGTGCTGTTTATGCACAGAACCAAGGGTGAAACCACAAACCTGGTCCTTTGTGGCATGGGAAAGTAGAATGCCATGCTAGAAATATTCTATACATTTTATGTATACATTATTTACATTGTTATATCACAGCAAATCGAGTGACACCACCTCCTCTGATTTCCCTTAATCGTCCAACATGCCTTAAGATGGTGATAATAGACCGTGCTGTATTGTCATACTTGAGTTTGCTGTAGTTCTTGAAGTCATCATCAATGAAGAAGAACACACCTGCCAATTAACAAAATAATGCATTCAAAATGTAAATGTGTGTAACAAATCTTATGCTTGTAAGAAATCTAATAAATAAAAAATATCAAAAATGCTAATAATTTTAATATTATATAAATTACATAAAATAGTACATCAGAGATGTGAAAACTGAGTGAGAACACTCTAATTGTGAGTAAATTGCACAAAGTGAAAACTTGTCCACGAATGGCTTCAACTGGGCCATCATTTCACAAATTTTTGCCTTTTTAAACTAAAATTTTACACAATGAGAGTGCCAAAATGGTTCACCAAATGGCTTCAATTAGGTCTTCATTTTGCAAGTTTCTCACTTCTCGAGGGGCACATTCCCATCAGACACCCACAGCTTTGCTTAAAAGCGCAGCACAATGGCAGCTTCCTTGCCATTATTTACAATTTTTACAAATGTTCTCAAATTGCCCCCCCCCCCTTCCGACTGCTATAGATCCGCCTCTGATTCCGATGCGTAAGTGTGTATATGACGTATGCAAAAATAACATAGTGTGTGGCGCAAGTTTTTGATAGACCAGGCATACCTTTTGTATTCTTATTTTCTTGTTCCTTAAACTTGTGGTACTTTTTCCTCTTGGCTTCTGTTAGCTTTGATGGAACCTTGTGCATCAGGTCATACTTGGTTGTGAGTGTAAGGTTGATGCCATCTACCATGCTGTTGATAATGTTGTATGATAGCCGACCTTTCATGTACCTGGAATTTAATGAATATATACGGTATTTAAGATTAAATTGCTATGTTACAATAAAAACACAGCAGCTCGTAACTACAAGATCCCTGGCTGCCGTGCTGTACCTAAAGGGTTTTTTTTAATGCAAAAACAAAACAAACCTAAAGGTAAAAATATCAGTTTTGTGTGATTTGCACTGGTTACCAGTTGAGTAGAGGATTGTGTTCAAGGTAGATTTGTTTGTTTAAACAGAAGCCCCGTCTGACCAGTTCTCCACAGAAGAACTGACTTACACCCGTTACTTTGATGACAGACAGAACAGAATTTACATGGATAAATTTAAACCTTGACTAATTCCACAAGGAACTTGAACCAAAAGTGGGGCTTTCACTTTAATCGTCTCTGCTACCCTCCCACCATTTGACATTTTCATATAGAACTTGAAGACCTACCTCTTCCGAGATGCATAAATTGACCCTTATACCTGTGTCTTTTGCCATGCACAATGTACTTTTATACACTTACGTTATGTACATTATTGGTTGTTCTTGCAAAGTGTACAGTACTATGGTGGGCATGGAAATAACTGGTTATCTTTGCCTATTGGGCAGCTAATTTTCAAAAATATCAGCCAATGTGGCAGGTAGAAATATATTAAGTAAATGTATGCCTGTCAATTTTCTTGATGTCAAGTCAGCAAGTTTTTAGAATTACCGGCCGGTTATTAAACTGGTTACAATAATAGTTAGCAGAAGATTCTAGTGTGTCTGTATGCACACAAGATAATCTGCAATGCACATCTTTACAGTAAGATGCATTTCAAACTTAAGAACAATTTCTCAGTACAAATGGCTATGGGGAGGTACCAATGTTGGCCAGTACTGTGCATAAAAAACGATATATAAACGTGTCATTTTTCACAAATTTTGTCAGCATGGAAATTGGCGCAACTTTGTGAATCTTAAGTCAAAATGTCCCTAAATATACACAAATTTTCAGAACAGTTTTCAAATTTGTGTTAAATAGGCCCAAAATATGTGCCTTGGGTATAGAAAGTAGGCCCCATATTTGTTACAACCTTTATTTATACATACTTCCAGACACAGAGCCCTTAGATGGCACTTACTTTGGGACACTGTTGAATTCATCAATGGTTAAGATTTCCATTTGTGGTACATAATGTTGTTTCTTGAAACCTGTTGACTTTTTGTCGGTTGCTGATGGTGGCCTCTCATGGTTGATATCATGATTACTAGCTTGCCTTGGAATTAGTGGAATTCTGTTCAGAAAATAAACATATAAAAAAAGAGTAATAAAAATGTCAGTGGTTATTATTCAAGCAAGTTTAAAGTGGTTCATACAGCGTAAGAACAAACACAAATTATACAAAATTGTACTAATTGTAATCTTAACGGCAGAATACGGTGAGACACATTCATCCACGGCCGAACTTGAAATTTCTTGATACTTGTGAACACTTATGGGGGAATAATACCCTGATTTTCATCAGTACCCCTCTTTCATTTTTTTCTTGCAAATTTATGAAGTACATAAATATGTTCATCACCTCATGTCCTGAACTAGTGCTTTTAAACCATTTTAGTAAGTCATTTTAGCCCTATATATTTTTTGTTTACTGTATCCTAGTAACTCAGATGTGTATTTCATAACAAACCATAATTTATTCTATTCAAAATGTTCAAGTAGGGTACATGAATAGAATACATTAAATCCTTTGTTATACTCTCTATAGAAAATCTAGTGGTGCATGCAAAATATAACACTGAATAAATTAAATAAACACTTACACAGTACAATGGATGCATAGTCATTAGTCAATTTAATACTATAATGTGTTGTTAGGAGAAGAAAAGGCTATTAGGTCACCGTATGTCAGGTTATAGGTCAATTGGTTCAGGTCAAATTTAAGCATCAATTTTGAATACACATGTGAGAGTCTGTGATATCATAATGAGGCATAATTTTGATATTCTGTCTTTAACTGGATATATATCGAGAAGTGCAAGGTGGATATACTAATATACCTTGGGATGTAAATGGTGAGTACAATTTAGAATGCCTAGTTGAGATGGATTTCACAAATAAATATAAAATAGTTACCAAAATCACAAAAGTTAAGCTTTACGGAAAACTACCCAATATGGTGGTATAGGTGACAAGAAATACAATTTTTTCAACATTGCTGTAGTATGGTTGTGGTAACCTGTTACCTATGGCTTAATTAAGTTTCTGTGAAATAATGTCCCAAGTTAAAAATACAAAATATAGCTCAACATTGAAAATAGAAGCATTTTAACCAGTTCCTTTTTGATAGTTGTGGAGCACCAAGTTCATGAAGTCATAAAAGAAATCAGGAACCACTTATTCCCATTTTACATATCAACTTTATTTCCCTAATGTGTTAGCAACACATATCCAAAATTTTAACGAAATCCGTTGATAGTAAGCTTTCCAAAATGAGGTGAATTTAAATCATCAGTGATGTACCACCTTTTGGCTTCTACTTTTAAAAGCATGTAAGCTACGTTGATACCGATGCACAAAACGAGAAGATTTGCCCCTTCATTTTGAATACCACTTTGTCCAATTGTTTTTTGTAATTTCTTCACAAAATGCAAAAAAATGCAAACAAAAAATCAATGGGTGTAGTACCCCCTTATGTATTCTTTCAACACTCATAAAATACAACTTATTAATATTACCTTCAATTTTTGCTTGATTTATGTCACTCTTTTCAACTAAATGCACGAATGCAAAATATTGTGATTACGTGTGCGATTTGCATTGTGTGACGTGGCGTAACCCTGCGTATATGTCCATGCAGTCAAGGCGCATTCGGTATGTTGTTAACACCAGTAAATGTGTGTTAACAAAACAAAAATTTGCAGTCAAAATGCCACTAAGATTTAAAAATTATTTTTAATTTGGGCGAACTAAAAGAAGACATTATAGATGCATTGGTGCAAAAAGATATACATTTAGAACATGCTCCAGATACAGCAAATTTGGCACATAAAGTGCAAATGAACCCAGGCAAGTTGTTATAGTTTGTTCGTATTATAATTGGCAAAAAAAATATTGGTTTATTGATATAGAATCGCATACATGCAGTACATGAGAATCTAATCAGTGGAATGCCTACATCATTTATCTTAAAATCCCAATTAAATGGCAATTAAAGCCATGTTATAACATTTGCTGAGGAGGACGCCCTCACTGAATTTTTTTAATTCTTTTTTTTACACAATTATATTGTACTTTATTAATCCAATATACCCTGCAAAAATCAAGACTCTAGGTGCTGTAGTTTTGTCAAAATCCGAGATTTTGAATAAAACGATGGAACCGGCGTTTTATTATTACGATGGAATTATCAGTCAAACGCATACACAATGTTCATAACACACAGTACGTACACGGCGTGCGGGACGGTGATATACACAACAGAGGATCGTACCATAACATGACCGAAGGAGTGGTACGTATTGGCAACATGTGCGCTGGTAGTAAATTCCAATTTTCTTTGCTTTGCCGTAGTTGTTCTGCTCAAAAATAAAAGGGGATATATCTGACAGTAAAAGCTAACATTTTATGGCAAAGAAATGCTAATCTGTTTTGTTTGAAAATCTTATAACATGGCTTTAATTGTCCAATTGGATGATTTCTATACTATATTCAGTGGCGGCACCAGGAATTTTTTTTTTTTTTTGGGGGCAAGCAAAGTGAAATTTCTATGGGGGGGGGCAAAATCACCAAATTTTGTCCAAAATTGCAGCAAAAGTGGAAATTTACATAATTTTTGGGGTTTTGCCACAAAGGGGGGGAAACTGGGGGGAGAAAAATATTGGGGGAATCCCTAAGATAGCGCTGCCACAGGTCACATTCAGTTTCAAAACAGCACCCAAATGTTAGCACTTTGGGGGCCTTTTCCTTAAAACAGGGCTACTTGTACACCATCCACCGCAACTCAAAGGGTTTGACACATTCTGCGACCCTTGACTTACCTGTGATTGGACTGCTCCACTTGGTTGCTGTTCTGTTGTGGTTTCTGTAAACTTGGTAGTCTGTCTGGTAAATGAGTCACTGTGTACTTGACATGATTAACCAATTCATTTTCCATTGCAACCTAATTGGAAAAATGCACAGATTTTTTATTCACTTTCTGCTTCCAAGGAATATCATACACATACATGTACCTATAAAGTGAGAATTTACATTGTATTCATAAACTGAACTATGGGCTAGTCCTATTATTAACTCAATTCATGATACGTCTTGTACATGTATTTCATTAACAAATCAAGCAAAAGAATACACTGTCCACAACAACCTCTTCTTGATAGGTTATTTATATAAAGAAAGGGCTACATGGCAAACACAGCTTTTGGCAGGGACCAGGGGCTATGCCCAAGTTTGAGAGGGGTAAATGCCACCACCCCACTGTTAACATAACTTTGCACTATTTTGTACCTTAGCTTCTTCTACTTGTTGTCTTTGTATTTTGACATGTTCTCTCAACTGTCCAACAGCAGACTCCGCTAGACACAGTTCTGAGTTAACTGCAATCAGTTGTTCTCGACATTTTGTCACTGGCGCACCCAGACCAATCACTTCAAATAGGGGAGAGAAAATGACATAGAATTACAAAATAATATTATAAAAAATGTGAATTCAATGTACTAATATAAATAATTCAACCTGTTATTTTATATTGACAATGAATAGAAATAAAATAAGAACTGATCATCCCAGAGGAGGCCGGTTGTGCGGCAGCCGTGACAAAAATTTACTTTTGTGGCTTTACCTACAGCTACATGTAGCTCTGTAAGCAGCGATTTTTGCATTTGCCAACATTTACAGAGTTTAGGGTTAGGGTTTATGGTTGGTGAGAGACTAGTAGGAATGTAATGAGACTAGTAGGGTTGCACCCTATTCAGTAATCGCTCTGAAATTTCCCACTATTTATATAAAACAGGCCTGTAGATCAAGCACACGTTCCATAACATAATTATAAACATAATTTGTAACATATATTTTAAACCATACCTTCAGCAGCCAGGTCCATGCATCTAGTGAGACGTTCAATTTTAGCCTCAAAATGTTCTTTCAATTCTTCAAGACTACAAGCTTCCATGATGACTTATCGGTCTACCCTAGGGTAATTGAGAACAATTGGAGAATGTTATCACAACTTGGTGGGTGGGTCAATTAATTTTTACAATTGAAGCAAATTAACAATGATGAATAAAAGTAAAACCATAATTAATCTTCTTCAGATGCTCTAGTTTGCATTGAAAATAAATTCAATGCTTTAGGAAGCAACATTGGCTTCACTTGTGAATATGTTTTCTGCAAGATATGCCTTGTTGTATATCGTCATTTTGGTCAAAAAAAGGGGTCGAAAAGGGGCATTTTGGGAAAAAAATTATATTTTGACCCAAAATTCATCTTCTGACAAAAGGGAGACATGGTTTGACAAAAACTTTCATCCTTTTCACATAACAATTCTCACATATTTGCTGGGTGTATTCACTTTTTTGTTATCAATTGGTAAAAATAATCGTTTTTGCCTAAAATAGGCTCAAAATGACGGGAAAATGGCAATATTTGACCACAATTGAAAAATTAGCACAAAAATCACATTTTACCACCTAAACATTTGAATTTTAACAAATTGAAAATGAATTGTATGTACCGGTATGTAATAATTTACCGTGTGCATGTACATGTAGAAATTGCCTGTGCATGTAAAATGTTGTGAAAATAAGTTAATTTTTAGGAAAAAATATGAGTTGTGCATGTAAGCTTTATTTTGTATAATTTCGACCCCTGATTCAGTCTGATGATGAGTAACCACAGGGCCGGATTTACCATAGGGCCAGACCCAAATTTTGGGGGCCACCAAAATTGCCCTGTCCAGTGTGCATCTTCCATTTTAGCCGAAAAACACCAAGTTTTGGGCCAAAAAAGGGTACAAGAACTAAAGTGCACAATTTTGCCCGCTTCGTGCGCACTGGCCTGCTATCAAAAATAGTCTAAAATTAATGTCCTATACGTAGAATCTAAAAACTTGGCCACTTGAGTGCACATGCCTTCCTCACGGTACGTTTGAGGGCCTTCAAATTTTGGCCTGGCCCAGCAGGGCCCCCAAAAAGGTAAATCCGGCCCTGAGTGAAACGAGTAACCCCTGGGAGTAACCAATCATTATATTCTCTCGGTCAGGGCCACGTCACATCCATTCATAATGCATTGGAGTGAAAACAACTTACATGTAGACTATAGTCAAACCTCACTGACCTGGCACAATAGTGTGATAGCTTGTGATACACTCCAGAGTTCAGTGAATGCGAATGTTGTTTTCACTCTGGCAGTGCTATTGTCAGCCGGTTCATGCCCGGATGTCCGACCGGCAGAACACAGCTTTACACAATGACTAATTTAGGCACAAAAGGCTAATATGTAGGTATGCTAGGTGAATTCAAATTTGCCATCAAACTGCATCATTTTATATATCAAATTAAGGGGTACTACACCCCTCGATAAATTGTGCCTATTTTTGCATTTTTCTCAAAACTAATAACACAGTGGTAACAAAAGTTATGTATATTATAGGGCAAGGAATCCAATTACTACACTGGAATTTCAGTGACCCAAGACAAGCGGTTCGTTATTTATGATAAGAAATAAGGTACCGCTAGGATGTACCTCATTTCTTATCATATATACGGGACCGCTTGTCTTGAGGCACTGAAATTTCAGTGTAGTAATTGGAATCCTTGCCCCAATAATATACATAACTTTTGTTATCAGTGTGTTATTAGTTTTTGAGAAAAATGTAAAAATAGTCACAAATTTACCACAGGGGTGTAGTACCCCCTTAAAGCTCTCGAGTAAACAAAGCCAAAACTGAAAACCTTTTTTCATAGCACTTTCCGTAGCAAAGTTACATCTTGTCAAAGATTGACTTTCATCAAAAAGATTCAGCTAGCAAAATTCCCCAAAAGCGGCATTTCGGGGTGTTTCTAGATCTTATTCTCATTATGATAGCAGCTTTTTTTAATGGAACTGCTATCAATATCCCTCTAAAATTCCATGAGCGCCTGTCTTATCACCATAAAAAATCATATATTTGGGTCAAGTGAAGTATAGAAAGCATATTTATGTAGGTTTCTTTCTTCGGCCAGTTGTTTTAAATTTCTATGAAAATATGCATTGACATTGTCGGCGAATTTGACTGACTAGTAAATGGGTTAACTAAGGTTTGCCTGGGATTCCTATAATATGTTCATGTAGGCCTACCGTTATTCTCAGCCAAAAATGGCAGAGTATGGCCCGGATGTCCTATCTTCATGTTCACAACATTGATTTTTTCAACAAGGAAAGAACGAAAAGTGAACAGACTCCACTGGTTCAGACCCCCATGGCTACGTCTACGATTAATATTTTGTTCTCTACCCTGTTAGTATTATTCAGATTTCCTTTTACAAATTAACCATCGCGTAAACGTGCGCGGCGTTAAGCGTGTGCATTGGACCATGTGCAAAATAATATGCGCTGGGCGGCTCGCAGTACGCTTAATTTGAAATAAGGAAATCTGAATAATACTTTTACCCTGGCCCTGCAGGCTGAGGCTGAGCCTGAGACTAAGCCCTGACTAAATGAATCGAATCCATGGGTTCCTGAGGGCCGATGACACACATTCGATGGGTGTAGGCCCTTACCATGCTTACCCAAGCCTAACTTCCCCTAAGCATGCCATTGCTAAGTAAACCCAATTTTAAACAAACAAATGCTGGGCTTGCTGAAGAGAAATATATACTACTGCAACAACAGCACCAAGTCTATTGCCTACAAGTCCCTGATAAGACCCAAGCTTGAGTATTGCTCCGGGATCTGGGATCCACAGCACAAATCAGATGGGGATAAGTTAGAAAGAATCCAAAAAAGAGCTGCCAGGTTTACTGTTGGCGATTACAGCAGGGAGTCCAGTATCACTAAAATTCTTGCTGATTTAGAGTGGGAACCTCTTCAGGACCGTGAGGACCAAATTAAACTTTGAGCGACCATCTACAAAGAAACTCACGGGTATATACCAAGTAACATCAATTGTCATCGTCGAGATACAAATTCATCCAGTCAACCCAGGACCAGGCAATCGGGGCCTTATCTTACAACATAATCACCACAAACAAAGACTGTTATAGGCACTCGCTATATCCAAAGACTATTCGCGAATGGAACCAACTCGACCAGAACCTACGCACTTCACCTGACGTCAAGACCTTCAAGACCAATCTAGAATCCATCAACATCAAGACGCTGACTTCAAAGGCCCACTTCAATATTTAACCGCGACTTTGCACATGACCCCCCCAACGTATGCGACAACCAGAGATGGTGATTGTACGTGACAAGACAGATACAGATACAGAAACCAATTGTATATTGGTGCCGAATTCAGCAGTACAACATGAGTAAATCACGTACATGTCACTAAGCATAACATGCAGAGCATGCGTAAAAGTCAGCACTGGTTAGTTGATTTATGTTCCATCTAATTAAATGCTTGTAATACTTACAAATTCTCTGAGGTAATAACATTAATGGTTCTAAATGATCAGAAATTCCAAGCAAAAGCAATCATTTTTCTTTCCGTATTTCATTTATTTTGAAATCCGCTCTCGAGCTTAAATTATGATGAGGGCGCTAAAATTCTCGTACCTGTTGCCAGGCGGTGCCTGTTGCGTTCTATGCCTGTTTTATTTATTTATATATATATAATATGT
The DNA here is from genome assembly GCF_039555335.1 of Amphiura filiformis. Taxonomy (NCBI): domain Eukaryota; kingdom Metazoa; phylum Echinodermata; class Ophiuroidea; order Amphilepidida; family Amphiuridae; genus Amphiura; species Amphiura filiformis. Next base: position 3,687,078 of record NC_092642.1, on the reverse strand, counting down.
GACCGGCATGAGGCTTTTCATCTGTACATTGTGCTGTGCAGACGTGCCTATTTGGTGCTCTCATATTTTTGCATTATTTGTTCATCAAACTGCGCTGTATTCACTGATTACCTGTCTCTGGGTGTTGTTATCATCACCTTTTGTGCTGTTGATTAAAAATATATCATCTCAGCTGGATTCTGACACTGCAATTTTTCTGACCATTGAGGATCATTCTGTGCCATAGGAATTCGGAAACCTTAGTGCATCCTTACACAGGCTGCATGCTTGGATAAGCTTACATACTGGGAGAAGTCAGGAGCTACGCAAGTAAAACCAATCCCTTGCTTTTTACAATTGGCCTTCAAGTTTCATGTTATTTGTTATGATGATTTATGGTACTCTTATTATTGTGTACTTTCATGTTGTATTGTGACATTGAAATTTGCCGCCACGCCCTATTGTTTGGTGTCAGGTGACAACATGGCGGGAATTTCAAAACAGCATATAGTATGCATGTAGTTACATACAGGTGTTCGCAAAGTTATTTACACAGTGTTCAAATGTCAAATATACTGAAGCTTTTCATCAATCTTATCATGTTCACAGATTAATTTTTGTTCACACTTCTCAAGGTGAAGACTGGACATTTTGCTCTCATTTTATACATATAAATTTCCTTACGAAATTGATAGAACTCAAACAGGTTTGAGCTACATATAGCTTGACCATGGAGTACGCATTGAAACTTGCACTTCATGTGCTAGCTGTTCTGTACGTGCATAGAGCATGCTACCCACATTTACCAAATAAAGTTGGTACTAATCTCCACCATCAAGTACCAACCCTCGGACCACACATAACATGGTACGAGTCGCAAGATGTTCCAAACCATGATGAGATGGTCCAAAACTATTATCAACATTCATATGGTGAGCAACATAGTGAAGCTCAATCTCATCAGCAATACCATGCAATTGCTTGCATTCTCAAATCCAAACCAAATAGATTCCTCAGAACTGGTTTACTCAACAAATCAAGCTCTTCTCCAAAGCACCTTATTTTATTGGTGCTATTTATGAGTGGCCAAGTTGAATTGAATCCCGGACCAAATAATGCTAGTTCCTTCCCATGTGGGATATGTGAAGCTGAAGTTAAGGACGAGGACAAAGGCATATTTTGTGACGATTGTTCAACCTGGTATCATACACAATGTACTGGCATGACAAGCCATATGTACAACGTTTATTGTGCTCATTCAAACTTAACTTGGCTTTGTATTACATGTGGGTTCCCTAACACATCACCTGGCTTGTTTGATAGTACTCTTCTTAACACGTCAAACTCA